>NW_015537936.1:69720-74834 GCF_001515605.1 Sinocyclocheilus anshuiensis | reverse complement strand
CATTGGCAGGCGACACAATGACACTATGGACACGGTCCGTGTCACTAGTTAAAATTGCTTATTTCTCTGGATTTAAACATTCTTCGAAACATTTGGGATAATGTAAGTACACAAGTCAGCAAAATATATAACACTGTTCTAGTGGTTTTTGGATATTTGAATAAAAAATCTTACATATTGTGCCTTTAAGTTAATTTTAAATGGCATGTTCTGCATTTTTTTATTAAATGTTTAAAATGATAGCTTTTAAATATGCTACATGTCTATAATGTTTTTATTGCATGCATTGGTATTTATATCAGTGATTTTGGCCTTCATAGTATTTCGTATAAGATTGAAACTTAAGTGGTATCGTCAATCCTGTTCCTCAGCCATACGGGTCAATGCATGTCATAAAGACGGTCAGTCCTGCGTTTTGACCGATGAGCGGCGCGGCAGTCTAACACTAAGTGGTCTGAGACACAGAACTTTCTCTGCTAGGAAACTGGCTGGGGTTTGAGTGAATGAGTGACATATCATTTTCATGGAAGTGATGGGCAGGCGGATGTCCGCTCTCCTCATGGCTGGATGCCCAAATAACGTCAGCAGCTCACGTGGAATGATGGAGAAAAATGTCTCTCCGCTGACATCCAGAGCAAGGTGACCGTCCGTTGAAGGGGATCAGATATAATGCTGGACAGAGGGGATCTGACCGTCTGTCCCACCTGCGGTCGAGCTCTACTCCCACAGCTTTCATTGAATCGGAGGGCTGTTGTGGTGCTGTGATAGATGGCGTTGGGAATGAAGATATTAGTCCCCTCGGTGAAGCTGTTGTGAGGAGTGGGAGTGAATAATTAGTCGGGGTCTAGCGGTTCACATTTCTCACAGTTTGGTTTGCATCTCAGTTTTGGTTCAGTAAATACTTTGCATGCTGCTATTAGGGCTGCACTATTAGATTTGCATTTTGTGAAATGTCACAGCAGATACGAACAGTTCTGTTGTCACTGTCAAAGATCATTAAGACACACTGGTAAGCAGTGAGCATCATGAGGGTTCATCATCACGCACACCAGAGATACAAATCAGAGCAATGCATCCGTTCCAAAACAAAATAAGCATGCTTCTCAAATTAGTAGTTAAAGCGAATATCTAATGAGTAGACAACAGTACCTAAGTGCTACCGGTTTTAATGATCATTTGTCACACATTTGTCTGTATTTAAACTTTGGGATCAGAAAGGTTGTTTTTCCCCTAATATTTTTAATACTTTTTTTTTTAATGTAAAAAGATATATATTTTGTAATAATACTTAGGTTGCACGGTAAAAACAGTAATATTGTGAAATGTTATTACAATTGAAAATAACTGTTTTCTTTTCAAATATATTTTAAGATGTAATATATTTCTGTGAATCAAAGCTGAATTTTCAGCATCATTACTCAAGTCTTCAGTGTCACATGATCCTTCAGAATATGCTTTTTTTTGTTGCTCAGAAAACATTCCTTATTATTATCAGTGCTGAAAACAGTTAAACAGTTAAGTTAATGCTTAATATTCTTATGAAAACATGACACCTTTTTTCTTTTCTTTTTTTTGGTAAATAGAAAGTCCAAAGAAAAGACCAAATCATGTCCATTCAGCTCACACTCTTTCGCAACAATATAAAAGTATTTGTGGTCACTGCTGAATAAAATAATTCATTTATTTCAATAAGAAAAAAAATCGAACCCCCCGAATTTTGTACTTTTTAGATTTAAATAAATATAAATAAAATGGATGGAAGTAACAGTTGTGAATAAGACTTTCTTGAAATGTTGATATAATTTAAAGTATATTTTTGTTTTCAAATATTTAACTGTTTATTTATAAATACATTTTTAAATTATTTTTTAAATTAATTATTTTTTTTATTTACAGAACAAGTAATGCACTGTAATGAAAAAGTTGTGTAGCACCCTCAAGCACAGATGTAGAACCGGACCTGAAAACATCCAATACTGGCTCAAAAACTTTTCCAGTAAGGAATCACCTTTTACACCTCTTTTAAATTAGAAATATCCTGAGTTAAATTTTTAGATTACGTGACCCAAATCACTGAAAATAAAGTGTTTGGGAGAGGATAGACTAGACTAATGCACCATATACGTATGAGGAATTTATAGTTGTTGCAAGGTGTTTTTTTTGGTCTGTTATTTCATCAGTGGTTTGACTTCCACTGAGCCCTCTATAATTAGCAATTAGTTGCTCCTGAAGGTTTAGGCATTGAGAATGTGAATGCTGCTTCTGTATGCATTGTTTAGGTTATACTCAAGTGGTCTGACTTCATTTCAACAGCAATCACATCACAGTAGTTCTCAGAGCGTGTGACGCCACCAGGCATGAAAGGTCAATGACTTGCTCTTTGATTTTCTTATTCTAGCTCAGCGGCGTCCCATAATCACCCACTGAACGCTGAGATACGACCCTGAATAAAACACGAGAACTCTGCAGTATGAGATCGACATTATTTGAGATGAATCTCTCAGATCTGGACACATAATCGGAGCAAATTTCCCATTGCATGTTCTCTTTTTTCTTTTTTCTTCTTTCTTCTAGGAGTCACTTAAGGGCTGTCAGGGATTTTGTTGCTTTACAATGCATGTCCGGTGTTATTAGCTATACCTGCAGCTAATGCTCTTCACAGAGGAGAAAAACGGTAAGGCAAAAGTGATCGACTCTCCTGACGATATTTTATAGATGAGACCGCAGAGTAATGTACTCTTCCTCGAGGCGAGTGCAGATGGAAGCTTTTAGCAGTGCAGCACGGTACACTAAAGACTCATAGATACAGATGCACCATTTACGAACTGCATCATAGGGGTAAAAGAAAGATTCTGACATGCTAACATGTGTGATGTGCGCTCACAAGACCATGGGAGCAAACGGGATACTGGTTAGAAATGTAAAAAAAAATGATGAGGTGGTTTAGGGTCTGTGAAAGGTCTGTCTTCTCAGCTAACAGAAAGTTTGGCAAAGATAGTTCTGGGTCATGTTTTTGCACTTTTGACTTTTTGAACTTTGCGTTTTAGTCATTTTAGTTTTAATTATTACTTATCTTAACCTGCTGATCATTATACAATGTCAAAAACAGTCATCTGCACCAAATTTGGTGAATATTGGATGAAATCTGTAGGATAAAAAGTAAAAAAAAAAGTATGTTTTTGAGGTAATACTTTAGATTAGGGAACAAATATTCACTATTGACTAAGAGTTTTTCATCAGTAAGCTCTTAATGCACTTCTTATTGATAGTAAGTTAGTTAGTTGATGTAGTAGTTATGTTTAGGTATTGGGTTGGGTAAAAGAATCTAGAATGTGGTCATGCATTAATATGTGCTTTATAAGTATTAATAAACAACCAATATGCTAGTAAAAAGCATGCTAATGAGCAACTAGTTAGAAGGGAATGTTGTTCCCTAATCTAAAGTGTTACCTCAGAAATATAGTTTTTTTTTTACTTCTCATCCTACAGTTTTCATCAAAACTTTGCCGAGTTTGGCGCAGATGAACTTGAGACCATGACACCCTTACAAAAATAAATCATGGTTTTATTATAGTAAAAGTGTAGTAACTAGTGATTTTTGACATTGATTTGTATAACCACAGTTTTACTACAAATATCATGGTTAAACTATGGGTAGTGTAGCAAAACCATGATTAATTTGTGGTTACCATGGTTTAACTATTGTAACCACACTCTAAAAAACACTAGGCTAAAAACAACCCAATTTGGGTTGTTATTAACCCAAGGGCTGGGTAAATATAGGACAGAACCCATCTTGGGTTAAATTTACCCAGCAAATTGGGTTGTTTATTTAACCCAGCATAATGGGTTGATTTAACCCAGCTAATGGGTTTATTCATTTTCACTATATTACTAGCTTATTTGTTACTTCATACATTAAGTAAGGTTTACAGATTAACTTAAATCCTCTAAACTTTTCTAAAATACTCCACACAACCACTGGTTTGCATGATAACTTCCTTTATTTTTCTTTATTTATTATACAGCATTGTTTATATCGTTTTTAATAGGCTATACATATTGCCTAAATAAAATCATTTATTTTATGCAAAGCATCAGGCTTTTCCATCACGCGAAAAGACCGCGACACTCGTTAAAGGTGATTCACACCGCACGCCTGTATGTTGCTCTGCATAAAATTTAACTATATACAGCACAGTAACGATTTTATAGATAAAATATGTACACAAACCTGTATTTTACCGAACAATGCATCAATTCGATGGCGCTTAGAACTGCTGTCTCGTGAAGTGAAGACGCAAAATCCCTGCGATAAATAACTCAACCGCTGGGTTACGTCTGACCCTGGATCTGAGTAACACTAAAACTACCCAAACATTGGGTTGTTACATTTCACCCAGGAGCCGAGTAACACAAAAACTACCCAAACACTGAAAAAATAACCCCAAAAAATTACCCAAAAAGCTCAACCCAGCATTTGGGTTAAAAAAATAACCCAGGATTTTTAGAGTGCATGTCTTTTTAGTTTTATTTGTAGTAAAACCATGGTTAATTTTCATTAGGGCAGTCAAAAGTTGTACCATTTTCACACAAGAAGTGAGGCTGTATCACAAAGCTTTGACATGAAACTTAATGTGTATCAATGCTATGCCCTCAATGTCCCAGTAAAACATGGACGAAAATGCATGACTAAAATCATGCTTCATCGTATATTTAAAAAAATGTCTGCAATACTCATTTCCATCAATTTGAACTGATGTTCATATTGTTATTTCGGCTTGCAAACAGAAAGGGAGTCATTATCTCAGTAGCATGTGCATATTGAACCAAAACCTTAAACATTATCATCGCCACACTGCCTTGAATACCATATCAATTTGGTTTCAAATAATGTAAATCTGCTCTCAGCCTTTGAATTAGTTGCTTTTCATAAATTCACTATCGACGATCTATGAATAAACTAATCTACTCATTTTCGGTGTGCCTGACCCTGTGATTGCTGCTTGCAGCTATATTTTTTAATTTGATTTTTATGCCATTATGGCTGTGTGAAGGACTTTTAAGTATTTAATATTAAATATGCTCGAAAAGAAATCCAGATATGTCCTAGC
>NW_015537936.1:53525-65935 GCF_001515605.1 Sinocyclocheilus anshuiensis | reverse complement strand
TATATATATATATATTGTGTGATGAACACAATATTTTATATATATATATATATATATATTGCATGATGAAAACAAGATTATTTATTTATTTATTTGTTTATTTGCTTGTTTGGTTTTGAAGTTAAATGTGATCTGGTTTTTATGTTTTTAATAAACTTGCCTTGAGTGCAGTTCCCATGGAAGGAAGCGTTGTTGCAGAATAGTGCAAATATTGCAATGCAGTTTTTTTTCCTTCTTCCTCGAGCCATTTGAAGTGAATGCATTGGCAAGCAGAGTTAATGGAGTGTTTAATGTCTTTAGTTTGAAAGTCTGTCTGAAATATTTGTAGAACAGTGAAAGGGACAACAGGAAGCATAATAATTTCTCAATAAAACCTTACTTTGAGTCGCAGTATATTACAAGTCCAGCAGCACCGAGGTGAAATGTTATACTCACAGGACCCGCATATTGTAAAACAATTACAAGTTTTTGTATTTCAAAAGTGAGCCGTTTCTGCTGTAAACTTTATGGTTTCATATCCAATGTGATTGGATACTCTGGAAGCTTTCCTCTCAGGTGTCCAGAAGAAATAGTCCAGGGAGATTACGAGAGAACATGGAGATACATGCCCTCATTATCTCCCTCTATTGTGTCCACCTCATGAAACCCAGGTTGTAGACTCATCCCGGGATTTCTAATGGTCCCCGAACCCATTAGTCATGACAGATGATATCATGAGAGTGTATTTTAAGGTGAGCATTATATCCTCATGCCACTCAGTAATAGTAGCTGAACTAGAGGACATAAAGCCTCGTCTAGTTTTACCTGAACCAATGCAGACATCCTCAAGAAATGAGCTGCTGAAAATGACTCGTGTCAGAAACCTAAAGGTTTTCTTTTTACAGTGTTTGTCAGCATTTACTGGGAATGTCCAGGCTGCAAGTGTTTGTTTATGGCCTTAAACTTGTTCAGGCCATGTCCTGAGTCTCACACACACACCTCAGAGACTTGAGGAGGCGCATCAACGAGGCCGGCAGCACTCTGTTGATCCTATCAGCTTGGTAGACAGCGAGAACACACTCGAAAACCCCGTGCACAGTGCCAGAAAGGGGGCTGGGAGGGTGTTGATGGCATTTCTACATTCAGCTATCAGCGTCTCAACTTATAAAGCAACCAAATCATGTCCATTCAGCTGACACTCTTTTGATCTTAATGGTTTGATGGACTAGGGAGGCTCAGCGAAAAATGGACTTTGCTCTCGCCGAACGCTCCGCTTCGCACGGGTCCCACCCCTCACTTCACACCTGTCTCTGAGACTGAATGGATTCGTTAGAACCGTGTTAGAACTCATTCACATTGGCCATTCATCATCTCGCACCTCAGACGCGCACAACTCTCCCGGCTTGGACGCACTAAACGAGTTATTTACCTATGCTTCTTTGCGCTCTCGCTATTTCTCTTATTTTACCTTTTTTCAAACTAAATTATACCCTTTCCTTGAATGTTTGCAAAGAGGCGTGAAAATGTGAGCCGAGATCTGGCTGATAACTGAAATAACGTACTCTTTGTGTGTCAGTTATTATTGGAAAGGCAGTTTGCAAACATTTTGATCCATATACACATTAGGATAAATAAAGGTAAATATTTTCTGATTGACGAGAGGTAAATGTAATAAAGCATTACGGCACAGTGACTTTAATATGGTTAACATAAAATCAGAATTGACCCAACATGCTTTAAGTACTCACATAGTTTTTTGGAGATATTGTATCTGATCTGTTTTTGTTTTCAATAACTAAGATAAATACATTTGCTATTCAAAATGGCATCTTTTGAAAATGCACATCCCAGTGCTAAATAAAAGCGCCTGTGCATTTATATTGTTTATAATACTGTTTATCACTGTAGCACCTCTGCAGTCTGTTTGGAGTAAATGAGAGTAATATATGCCTCAGTGTTGTGTCTGTGTTAGCATTTAGGATGCAGGGAGTGGATATACTGGAATGTCATGGAGATGTATTAAAACAATGAATAACATCCCTGGGCAAGAGGGAGGAAAAGACACAGAGCAAGCCCTCTAAATGACTTCCATTAATTCCCATTCTACAGACTCTTCCTCGTGCTGTGCAGTCTGTGTGTGTGAGAGTTTGTATGCTTGGTGCTCAATAATGTTCCTTACACCCTTCATTAAACATCTGCTGAGTTTTAATAGAATTCCTTTTGAATTTGCGGTTGAGGTAAAACAAAACATAAACGATAAATCATTATTCAGTTTCAGTAGAACAGTAGGGTTCTGGAAGTCCGAACGGCTTCCAAAGTCTCCATGGTGAAATTGAATTTTAGTGATAACACATAAACCATTCAAGACAGATCTGTGATGAACTCTAAGATTAGTAAATGATGGTATGTGCCTCCATAGAAGTGTAATTTCAATATTTATTGATATATTCCACAGAGGTCAGTGCTTGTCAGAATAATTCAGTTCCTCTACTAGTTTCTACAGTGGGAAAGCAGCTGTTATTTTGCTATTAGAGCATTGGAGCACCGAAGAGAGAAGAACGTAACTGATTCGATAACCGGTGCATCAATTTTCCTGAAAACGTTGTGTTAAGAGTACAAAGTACCAGGTTGATGCAGTAAGTGCCACTGAGAAAAACTAGTAACTGGTTTGCAGGGTTAGTGCCATACTCTGTGTTTTGTTTGAGGAACTTTATCATCTATCCACAAGCAGAACTGTATATTGGCATTTCTGTACTTTTCCAGTCACAGACTCACATGCCTGTGCAATTATTTTAATTTTTCCACTCCAGTTCATCATTGTGGTATCTACTTTCTCAGATAAACTCGCCTGACATGGTACATGATGCAAACTGAAACAGGCATTTGGCTCTTGCGTGTTTATATGACTAACTATTATTTGGCTCTAAAATGTGCTGTTGCAGCAGTAAAAGAGTTAGTCATTCCTAACAGATTTTTTTTTAAATAAAAACTTTGTGTCTGTGACTATTGGACTGTGCTAGTCATTGTATAGCTCATTGAATCAAAGTTTCGGGAACAGAAGGCGTAGTTTAATGATGCCCACTAGTGTAATGAACTTTTACCATTATTGGGTATGTATATGATCTGTGTAATTAATGACTCGTTTTTAACAACGGAAGAGATTTTCCATGACAGTTGGTATTGCCATATGAACAGAGTGCTTATATAAGGGCTTCTCTAAAGCTCAAACATACATTCTATTTCCAAGACTAAGGTCCAATTTCCTACTTGGATTAACATGCAATTTCATCTGATCATAATCAGACAGCGCTTGATCGTGTTAAGTGGTCAAGGATGGATTCTCACCACTTTCACATTGGAAACACATTGGAATTAAGGTGTAAATGCTGTCCAGCTAAATAACCAGATACTATCCAGAGGTGAAATGCATGTTAATATCAGATCTAAATGGAGCCTAACTTTAAATTCCTGTGAGAATACTGAATGCAGTGAAAATTCATTAACTTTACTTCATTAAAGAAAATGTTGCATGTTAAAGAAGGACTCATAGATGGCGAGAGAGAGAAAGAGAGAGAGAGATTTTCATTCTAATTTCAGCTCTGAATAGACTTAAAACATCCTAAAGATATGCAGACCTTCCAAAAAGTTCAGAGCAGGCATTTCCAAAAAAGATCCATTAACAAAATGCAGCTTTTTGGATCGCCAGGCCATTCTTTAAAAAGGTACAAGATAACATTTGAGAGCATTGTTTTGGTTTCCAGTAATACATGACTGACTAAAATGCATCCATTTGGGGAGAAGATAAATCTATTGTAATCTTCTTAAAAGTTCAAGATCTGTTTTGTAATGTCATGAGGAGGTTTTTCTCAGCAGGAGTGTGCTCAGGAAATCTAATGTTATATGCTGAAAAGGCATAGACTGAGGTTGGGGATTTTGTCTGGGTTTGATATGTGGCAGCAGAGCTAATTTTGTGACAAAAAATCTGCATCGTCAGTGTCTTGCCACAGGGTACACGTGTATACAGCACAAAATCATATATTACTTACCTGTTCCTCCCTTATGGTCTATGTTTGAAGAGTTATAGAGGGACATGAGGAGGTAGAATTGTGCACTGACTGCAGAACTCGCTGAGCTTAATTGGATTATTAGATTCTTATGGGCTGTAAACTTCTGCAAAGCAGAGCTGAGGTGTTGGGGAAGAGAGAGAGAGAGAGAGAAGGAAGTGAGGAAGGAAAGAGACAAAGCATAAATGGAAAAAGATAGAGAGAAGGAAATGTGGCCAGAAGGGAAGAAAGGTAATGAAAGACGGAAAGGATAGTATAAATGGCAGGAAGAAGATAGGAAGGAAAGCAAGTTCAGGAAGGTAGAAAAGGAAAGCATGAAGAGAAAGAGCTGGAAAGAAAACATTAAGGAATGAAGGAAATGAAGGGCAGAACAGAAATCATGAAGGAAGGAAAAAGACAGAAGGACAAAAGGATGAAAGCAGAAAGACTGAAGGAACCAAGGAAGGAAATGAAGGGCAGGAAGGAAAACATAAAAGAAACCGAGCGGGAAGGAAAACGTTAATAAAGGAAATGAAGGAAGTTAGGAAACAAAGTTCAGGAACGAAGGAAAAAAAATGAAGTGCACGGAGGAAAGCATGAAGAAAAAGTGCAGGATGGAAGGAAACTGAGGGCTGGGCAGAAAGTATGTAGGAAGGGAAAAGAATGAAGGACAAGAGCAGGAACCTGAAGGATGGATGAAAAACATGAATAAACAAACTTAAGAACGAAATGAAGAACTGGAGGGAAAACATTAAGGAAGAAAACAGAGGACAGGAAGAAAAAAGGATGGAAATGGTTCAGAAAGGAAGAAAATGAAATGAGAGGCACCAAAAAAAAACAAAACATGATGGAAAGAGCAAGGAATTAAATGGAGGCAAGGTTGGAAACAAAGTTGAAGAAGGAAGAAAGGGAAATGAAAGGTGCAAAGAAAAGCATGAAGAGAAACAGAAGGGAGGAATAAACAAAAAAAGAGGGAAGGAGGACATTTGAAGACAGATAAAATAGAGAAGGACGAGAGGAGGAAAACTGAAGGCAGGATGGAAAACATGAGTAAACGAACTTAGGAACTAAATGAAGGGCTGGAAGGAAAATATTAAGGAAGGAAACAAAGTGCAGGAAGAAAAAAGCAAGGAAATGGTTCAGGAGGGAAGACAATTAAATGAGAGGAACAGGAAGGAAAACAGAGCAGGAAGGAAAATGGAGGGCAAGAAGTAGTTCAGGAAGGAAGAAATGGAAATGAAGGGCACAAAGAAAAGCATGAAGAAAAACAAAAGGAAGGGAAGAATGAAGGAAGGAAGAAATAAAAAAGGGAGGATGGCAGGAGGACCATTGAAGGTAGGAAGAAAAACATAAATAAAGGAAATAAGGAAGCAAATGAAAGGCAAAAAAGCTCGAGAAGGTAAGGAAAGAAAGATGGTAGAAAACAAAAGAAAGTGTGAAATAAAGAAAGTGGTAGGTCTGTTGTGAGTGTGGTTAAGGAGAGGACTGCACCACCTCTCAACAGGGATCAGGCCTCTGCGTGAAGGCTGAGCAGGAGGGATGTGACCCAGCGAAGTGAGGGAGGAAAGAGGAGGACTGGAGGTGTGCGCTGCTCGTCTCTTTAACTGTGGCTCAGTAATGAGGCAGCACCGGTGCTCAGCGCTGTGCCATGCACTCGCCATCGTGCTGAGAACATGCCGCACTGTGGACGATTCAGACTGTGCCGCGGCGCCTCTGTCTGCCGTCCAAGTGTGTGGCACCCTGCGGTTCTGAGACTGCCAACTCTGCTCACTTCCGCACAGGACTTTGGGGCTTCTGGCCCTCATTAGAGGATGAGCGAGTGTCCTTTGATATACGGCTTTGCCCTTTGAATCTCACGTTACCTTTGACCCTTCTCACGCCTTTGGCAACCAGCCTTCCAGCTTTTAACTCTTTATGACAAGTCTCCTTGCACTTTCTATTTCCTGATCAAAGGACAATTTAGTGTTCTTTTCTTCTTTAATGTACCTCTCATTTCCCTCCTCTCGTTAAGTCCGTAGACCTCACGATAAGTCCTCATCTCTGTTCAGGTGCATTTCCTATGCAGTTTGGCTACTTGTGCTCTAGCAAAAGTAGACTGAAATAAGGGAACAAAGGGAAACAGGATTCCCAAAGTTGTCTTTCATTGTGATGAGCTCTTCCCCTCCAGGGTATTGTGTTGTACTTCCTCTGTCTGTCTTCCCTCAGTGGAGTGCGTCTCTCTGAGCTGGAAGAGGATATAAAGGCTTCTGGCTCATCCCTCAGGTAAGCCCTGTCCTGAGGGTCAACCCTGTGCCACCCTTTGAAGCTCGTCGTAATTAAAACTAAATGGACGTTTCTTCTAGTTAAAGTCAGTGTGATACGGGAGACGCAAAACATTTTTCTTTCATAATGTGAAAAGGTTGGGTGGGTCTTGAGATTATGCGTAGAGAATTGATTGGATTGTTGAACTGGATGTACCAAAATTGTTGTTGAAGTTAGCTGAAATGGACTTGCGTTTCAGACTTGAGGCAAACTGTTACATTTAGATTAAAGATAATCAAGACCAGCATTCTTTGTTCTTTCTTTGGAATAAACTGCCCTAAAGATTCTTAGACAACAAGGTTAGGAACATGTATTGGGATAGTTCACCCAAAAATGAAAATTCTGTCATTAATTACTCACCCTCATGTCGTTTCAAACCCAGAAGACCTTCGTTCATCTTCGGAACACAAATTAAGATATTTTTGATGAAATCCAAGAGCTTTCTGACCCTTCATAGACCGAAACAGAACTACCACTTTCAAGGCCCAGAAAGGTAGTAAGGACATCGGTAAAATAGTCCATGTGATATCAGTGGTTCAACCGCAATTTTATGAAGCTACGAGAATACTTTTTGTATACAAAGAAAATAAAAATAATAACTTCGTTCAACAATTTCTTCTCTTCCGTGTCAGTCTTCAATGTGCGCTCCGATTTTCATTTTTGGGTGAACTATCCCTTTAAGAAAGTCATTAAGGGTCGTTTCAACTTCTTCAAGTTGACTGAGACTGGAGAGTTTGTGAGCTCGCAAGCATGGATCAGTGGATAGAGGTGCCATTTTCATATCTGTTAGGGCATGTGTGCAAGTATCTTTTATGCATTGTAGATTAATGTTTAGGCTTTCGTGTGTTCATAGTATTTTGGTGTCTGTGAAATGTCAGAAATCGTCTTTATCTCTGAATGTTAACAGTGGTTTCGCCCCAGCAGTCTTATTGATCAAAAGAGACATGGAGTTTCCCGCAGGTTTTCCTGATTAAAATGCATGCGTGACTGCATGACATTTCAGACCTAAAGAGATGCTCTTTCCCCTATCGCCTTCATGTTCCACAGAAGTTTCACTCACAACTTTACCTAATGGATGCTGGAGCTTGTAATATGGGCTTCAAGTTTCATTACTCATTTCGATCTGTTCCTCACAGAATGTGCACAAGTTGAGTAGACTACTTTCATGGTTCTTTAGCATCCTTTTTCGAAGCTTGAAAGCATCAGTCTCTATTTGTTATAATTGCATGGAAAAAAGCATCCAGTACAATTTGTAAAAAAAAAAAAAATAAATGTTGCCTTTGTGTTTCAGAGAAGAAAGCAAGCTGTACGAGTTTGGAATGACATGAGGGTGAGTAAATAATGACTGAATGCTAATTTTTGGGTTGGACTATTTATTTCTTTAAAGACACTTATAAGTAGAAGTCAGGCTTCACCTTCAAAAACAGTTTCAGTCCTTCAGGGAATGCTGTCATACTCCTCAACTCTTCGTAGCTTTTTGTTTTCAAGAAGAAAGGCATCTAGTTCTGTGAGGAATGACGTAGGTGGAGATCTGTTCGGGATTCAAATATTTCAGTAAAGGTGAGATAGTTTTGATCTGGCTTGTGAAGAGGTCATGGAAGGATTTTGATTGTATCCTGGTGTGGTTGAAACCATTTTAGATTTATTTACTAAGCATTTGTATATGGTCATTATCTGGAAACCTCATGAGATTTCATAAATGGAGGTCCACTCGATCCCATAAATGTCACGGTGGTACAAGCTGTTTAAAAAGTGCATAAAACTCTTGCGTCATTCCAAACCTCTCCAAAAAGCAAAAAAAAAGCAGCATAAAAGCAGTCCATATGACTCGTGCGCTATGTTCCAAGTCTTCTGATGTCATACAGTAGCTTTGTGCAAGGAACACACTGAAATATGTCGTTATTCGCTGAAAAGCTTTTGAATCTCATTCACAATGGCTAATTTTTGATGCCAAACACCATTGGTTCTCATGTATCTCGTAACCAAATGTGACATGCAAGTCTGAACTTTCAGAAGTGTGAGTTTGAATCGAACGCCACTGTGAAGTGAAAAATTGGATGTACTGGATAACAAACCAGCGTTCCTAGACAGTCTTTTATGTGAGAGAGGATGTCTAGAAAAGGTTGAATATTAGATGGATGTCTACAAGAAACCAGTGTACACAGATCAATAATTGCTTTATGAATGTTCAGAACAGAAGATGGGAGTGACGAGAACAACATAGATCAGAGAACTACAGCGTTTATCAGATACTAGAACAGCACTCTTCATCCCAGCAGTCTCTTGCTGTTTTTCCTCCAGGAAAGAAACTCTCACTGCGATGTTAACAAGTGCTTAAACGCTTAAAAGAGGAAACCTATTGTGATTCAATTGCTTAAAAGTTGAGTTGAGCTGTAGCTCAGTCATAGTGAATATGTGGTGTACCCTGTTATTTCCAGTCTTCTTTCCTCAAAATAAAGCAATTTTAATTATTTTGTTTTTCTGCAGGTGACAATGACAACTGATGACTGCTTTCTTGGTATGCGCCGCGTCGCTCTGATGCTAATTTTAATTGCTATGTGAATAACATGCAATATAACGGGTATCATATGCATTAGCGTGACCAACACCAACACGTGACCAGCACTCTAATGACACTGGGGCAGTTAACACGTCAAGCCAATAACAATGCTAATGCACTGACCTCTGACCTCCCATTATTCAACTTCAGATATTTGCTGGCATTGTTATGGGGCAGCACACGTGAAAGCTTGCTGGTGCAGTTTTTTTTTTTTTTGAAAGCTCTTTCAAATTCATTTCAGAATATTTGTTATGGTTATTCCTGTTTTGTCTTTTCCACATCCTGTTTTCTTCTCTCTGGCTCATATAATTATGGTTATATGAAGTTAAGTTTCATTATTATGTATGTAAAACTTAATGCACTTTTATGCCTCTTTGTTTTTATTTAGATATGTACCTTTAAGTTTTAGTAACTGCTTCTTGATGAACATGATAACACTTATTTGCGTTTTAACATCATCTAAAACAACTTTGTTTTTTTTTCCGTGGGGAAAAATAATAGAAAAATGTAGGCCAGGAACAAACGTTGAGATTCTTAAGAGTGCGTCTGACATTTAAGAAGCATTTGACTTTTGTGTTTTCTTCTGATATGTGTGCTCAGTGTTTAACACAATGCATGGAAAATAATAGTGCATAGTGAAGCTTTAGCATATTGTTAAGTTGTATAATGATTCATTATGGGTCATAAGAGGCTGTAACCTAGATTCTTGAGAAAACAATCTTATCTGATGCTTTTCCAATGAAAGGGTATGGTTACCAGAGCAGATAATGGACCATGTTTGAGAAGAGATTGTGTTGGAAAACACCGCTGGTCAGTCCGTTTTATTAGTTTGTAGGTTTCCAGGGATTTTCTTAATAAATTATCAACACTTCTTCATAATTTTGCTGTAAATGGGGCTGCAGCATAATAACTGGCATGTCTAAAGTGATTCATACTACAACATGAAGATGGGAGTAATTTAGCTGTCACTCATGTAAAACCATCTCTCTCTCACTGTTAGTTGGTTCAATTAAACATGCTCTGCTAGTGAATGGGCCAGGGTGTTGAGAAATAGTTTTGATGATTTAATAACAGTTTTAATAGAGTGGTCTGATGGATCTTTTAATTTGGGCTTTAGACAGAGTTATTATCAGGGAGGAAACTGAGAGATATTTCTCAGAGGTCCCACAGAGCTCCTTAATTGACACAGTGTCTTTATTCCCCTTTTTTACACATCTAATTGCCACCTCGGTCCTTCTCTTCTCTTCTCTTCTCTTCTCTTCTCTTCTCGTCTCGTCTCGTCTCGTCTCGTGTCAAATTTTTCAAATTTGTCTGCAACTTTTTTGTTCTTTCAAATTATTTTTCACATTTTCTTATTTTAATTTCATCTAGTCTTTCCCATCTTTTTGCTTTTCTTTTCTATCATTTTCTTTCCTGTTCTTAATCATTTTTTTTTTGCATCTTTTTGTTCTTTTTATCTGTTTTCATTTCCTCTAGTCTTTCTAATACTGTATTTTTTCTTTTCTTTTTCTGTTTTTTTTTCTGCATCTTTTTCTTTCTCCAACTTTTTATTTTAATTTCCTCTAGTCTTTACCACAATTTTCTTTTCTATTCTTTTTCTAATTTTTTCTGCATCTTTTTTTCTAACCTTTTCTATTTTCATCTAGTCTTTCCCATCTTTTTGCTTTTCTTTTCCATCCTTTTCTTTTCTTCTCTTATCCTTTTCTCCTTTTTTATATTCTTTTCCTCTAGTCTTTGCCAGTTTCTTTTTCTTTTCTTTTCCCTTTTTTTCTTGTCTTTACATTTTGCCAGTATTGTTTTTCTTCTTGTCATCGTGTCATCTTGTTTGGTCTGTTTTCTCATCTCATCAATCCTTTGCTTTCTTTTCCTTATTTTTATTCTCGTCATCTGCGAGTGTCGTGGCGTTGTTGGGGACGCCTGGAGTGCAGGGTGCAGCAGTCAGACTCGTTTATTTGTGAGCGCAACATTCTCTCAGGACATCTGAGGAACATTCAGCGTCTTCCTCCTCTTCAGCTGACCCAGAATTCACAACAGCAAGTCCAGTCCACCTAGATTCACTGCCACTGTCACACACACACACACACACACACACACACACACACGCACACGCTGGAAAACATAACATATGCATTCAAAACAACCACACTTCTGCAAATGCATTTAGATGCATCAGTATGTAGGCCATTGCCTAGATTCTGATTACAATCAGAGATGCACACAAATGCTTTTCTGTTGCACAGGAAAACTAACACAGTTTCCTCTCCACTTATTGGAAGGCTATGAGATCAGCTTTTCCCCAGATGTTTGTTTTAATGGGCCAGGCTGACCCTGCAGCAGTGAATATGACTTCTGTTTATGGCTATTGTTTGAGAGAGAGAGAGAGAGAGAGAGAGAGAGAGAGAGAGAGAGAGAGAGAGAGAGAGAGATGTTGCTCAATAAAGCAGCCTCTCTCTCTCCCCAGAGTCTCCAGAGCTGAAGTTTCAGTCGGCTGCTCTTCCTGGCTGTATGATCTATCATGAGATGAGGAGAGCAGCCGAGAGTGAGGCGAGACAATAAAGCCAAATAAACAGTGAGACAGAAGATGGCAGTGGTGTCTTGCTCTTTCAGATCAGCTGACAGGCGTTTGAGAGACGACTTGCTTCATGACGTTTGTTTTGATGAATGAATGACACATTTATTATAGTACCTGCCACATATGTTCTACAGTAAACACTGTGAGGTGAAACCGTTTACTAAACAGATGTTCCACCTGCGTCTTATTTACTAACCACTGGCAAAATGTGCTGAAATAGTCATTAGTTGAATCCCGGATGATGTGTTACTACGCTATGTACTCTGCTATCTAGTGTATGGATTTTAGACGGATGGTGTCTACTAGATGAAGAACTGTGATGTGAAAATTAAATTTAGCAGTATCTAGTGATGCTGGTCGATCTAACAAGACAGTGATCTTCGATGAGCGTTTCTAAGAGCAGCATCAGATCGGTAACAGATTGCGGATGATTCATTGAGGTCATACAGTTATGGTTTTTAATCATTTCACAGTATTTCCACTGAGAAGGAAATATTAAACTGTATCTCATTTATTGCTTTTTTTTAAGCGTTTCATCGGCTGAGCAATAGACACCAAAGTACTTCATGTAAAACACATGGGATAATTAGACTTAACTAACTTATACAGTATATAGAGAAATAGCCAATTTTTTATTAATTTAACTAAATAGCTAGAGCATGGCGCTAGCAACACCAAGTACATGGGTTCAGTTCCCAAGAAATGCATGAACTGTATAACTTAAAAACAATGCACGCTTTTTAATAACATGTCTGACATATGCATAAAGGTGAATGTAAAATCAATATCAATAACTAATACTAAAATAAAAAAATAAAAAAATCGTTAATTGAAATAAAGTTGACAAAATATATAAAAAATATAAATATATAATATATAAATAAAATATATAAAATATATAATATATATAAATATATAAAAATATAAAGAAAATATATAATATATAAATATATAA
>NW_015537936.1:41024-53450 GCF_001515605.1 Sinocyclocheilus anshuiensis | reverse complement strand
TGTGTGTATATATATATATGTGTGTGTATATATATATATGTGTATATATATATATATATATATATATACATACACACACACACACACACACACACAGTATATGTATGTATGTGTGTGTATATATATATGTATATATATATGCATATAAGTGTATCTACTTATATACTTTAAGCTCAGGGCTTTGGACAGAATATTTCTTACTTTGTATGACACACGGGTCACTAAATATCCAAAGTGCCCATTTTTTAAAAACTGCAAAAGTTTCATAAATATGTAGATGACGGTGGCTGTTTTGTTAATGATAGTTAATGGTCCGTGCTAAATTAGCATCATTATGGAAAAAGAAGCGCTAATGAAGGAATTTGTTTATTATTAATTGTTTTTCTCTTTGCATTTCTTGAACTACTGTAAAATACTAAGTGACTGCATACAGAGGGAGTCACCTTGTTTGATTCGGTACAAACGGTTTTATTATGCACTAGTATCAGGGCACAGAAAACAAGGGCCATGCAAAGACACAGAGAACACCTGGATTCTTGGAGTACATATTGACATTGTCTAGAGTAGACAGGCATCGATAGCAGTGTCCTAATGGAGAGAATTAGATTTCCTCCTCATGTTTAATTTATGTTATGCAGGAGTAAACAGGATGACTTCCTCTTCACGTGAAACATTGCAAGTTTTTCTTTCAATCACGTGAAATTGGGTAAAAGCAGAATAACGATAAAGCCTGTGCATTTTATTTTTTTATTTTATTTTATTTTATTTTAATTATCATTGAATTTTTTACATTTGTTTGCAGCCTCTTGCTCTGTTTTTGCTCTCTTTTATGAACCAATCTCAATTTTATTGCCATTTTTGAAGCAGCCAGAAGTTCAGACATGCTGTCTGGGTCTGATTGCTTCTCTGCGGTGGCCTGTAGCAAAATACTCCACCAGAATCAGCTCTATGAAAACATAGTTATTATGATATGCCTCGAAAAATGGTTGAACCATCCACGCAGGGGGCAAGAACCTTGTCTAACACATGAACACATGAATGCATCATGTACTGTTGTAGTGTTACAGGCATAAACGTCTTTACAGGTGGGCACGGCTGGGACGTTAACCACCACTTTTTACCATGACGGTTTTGTTTCTACCTTTTTAAAAAAGCTCCAAGTACTTTTTCCGTCCTCTGTGGTCAACGAACAGAGCGCATCCTGGTGGTTATGTCACAATAAGGTAGAAAATACAGGTCCAAAACATTTTTCCAACCTTCACAACCCTAATCCATAAAATTAAAAGCTCTTCTAATAAATTAAAAAATGATCTGTTTTACAAAAAGGCCATCTTTTTCTCTTTTCTGCATTGTTATTTCTGCTCTAGCTGCTTTTGAACTCTAGCTTACTTGTGAAACTTGGCATGGTCATACTGCGGGTATTGTTGGCTTTTGTTTGATGAATTGATTGTGATGTTCCTCATTTGTAAATCACTTTGGGTAAAAGCATCTGCCAAGTGATTAAACGTAATGTAAAAGTCACTCACTACAGGGTTGCATCTAATACAGTGGAAGCATTTCTGATTCTAGAGCAGGAGGTTTTGTTTCATCACTGTAAATTATAATGAGTTCCTGGTATACATCTGTTGAAGTACAGCGGCACTTACAGGTTATTAAAACTAAAATTAGCATGGAAAATAACTACTGTTTGGCTGGAATAGAACTCAGAGCCCCAAAATTGTCCCACTTTTTATAACAAGGTGCCCATTTTTTTGGCATAAGTTATATTTACATATAAATAGTTTTTTTTAACTCCCTTTCTCTGTAACTTACTCTTTTTCAACAGTTCCACACTTGAGAATTGAATATCCTGCTGTGCTTCTCTCAACTAGCACTGTTGTCAGATTGTAAATATTGTCATTGCACTTGTGAACTCTGCAAAGTGTGTCCTAAAAGATGACTTCCCAGCAAGCATTATGGCAGTTTTATACAGATTGGGTGAAGTGTTGCATAAAACCATACTTTTTGAGGTTTGTCTTTAGTCCTCCCACAGAGTAAAGGTAAAATCACAGAGCTGTAATGATGATGCATGCCGGCGTGGAAGCGGTCAGATACGCTCCAGAGGTGTTTCATTCAAGATCACCCTGTGAATGTGGATGCCATGAAGAGAAACTATAGTTGCACGTGTTTCAGATTGATCCTGCAGCATATTTCCTGAGCTTCCTTCAAATTACCAGGACAGTGCTCTAGTATGTCGTGCAATTAGACCCCTGGAGGAAGATCACAAAGATAATGAGAGAGGGACATGACCGACAGTGCAGTAACATGTCCATGTTCCACAGAGGGTTAATTGGCACACATGTTCTTTTGAACATGCACGTTTGCGCTGGCCAGTGCTCCAGGTTATCAGTTACCTCTGGAAACCACAGTGTCCAATTATAATTGATATGTAGGGAGTTTCAAGACTTTGAAATTGATTTTTGGTGTTGGGGAATATTAAATGATGCACTATTAAAAACAAAACAAAACAAACAAACAAAAAACATTATTTTGACCAGTGGTGAGTTAGAAAATAAGACCAAGCTCTATGGCATTTGTTGGATTGTTGGAAACAAGCCAAAGGATTCTAGAATGTTTTACCTTTTTTTTAATCATACCATAAGGCTTGTTTCACTTGGTAACTTTAGGTAGTGAATAAAAAGAACAGATTTATTTTGGCGCTCATACTTTTGGTGTTTGATGGTCGTTAAGTCTGCCAGTAGATTAACGATATGCAGTCATACGGTCAATAATTTAAAATAATATTATTTGAATTTAATTAAAAGTTAGACTAATCTCATATTTTTTACCTGTAGCACAATCAAATGAATTTAAGATGTAAATATGCTCAATTTTGTCCATTCAAAATGTAGTGCATTTATTGTCTTTACACGTGTATTTAATTTTATTTCTTATTTTCTGCAAATTGCATTTGTTACTGTTTCATGTTTCATTTTAATATTTTATTAAAGGTGATATTTCACATTTATTATTATAGTTTGAGTTATTTAATGAATGTTGTCAATTTGTCGATAAGTGAAACATTAGCAGCATTAAATGTTTAATCAGTTCTTTATTTTTATTTTACAAAGGGAGTACAGATGCTTATTTTCTTTTCCACTTTGAGCTCTAGGAGTAGCAGCAGTTCTTTTTGCAAAACCAGTTACTGAAGTATTTACATAAGTCAGAAGTAACGGTAAAGACATTCCCGAAGAACCAATGACAAGGAACACCCAGAGGCTTCAGAAAGCTTCCATTAATATTTCATATAGCTAATTATCCAGTAAATTACTTAGGATGCAATTGCAAAAAGCATTAAAACATATTGAGAGGGCCATTATAGCAGATGTATAAGTTATGGATATGATTGGACTTCATTTAGGAACTTTGTCTGTATTGATTGGGTAATGAAAGGTGTCTTTCTCTTTCTCATTCTCTGTGTAGTGTTCATTTAGGATGTTTGCCATGAATTGCTTTAACATTTGAATGAAGGGTTTTCACATACAGTATTTACAATGAGCTTCACTGTGGAGTCTTTCTAAAGGCTTGATGTCTGTCACTGTTCAGTGTGTTCAGTTGCATGCTGGGATACTCAGGCATTTGTGACATTTGGATAAATGCATTAAAAATAGGATGCTGGTGCTGAGCAGTAACTAATAGGTTTATTTACCCCTGACTGTGTTTTGAATGGACATCAGTATTCAGTTTTCATGGCTGATTAACTGGACGAGACGCCTAAATGATTCAGAGACACCAGTGCATTAGTTTTAGATAGACAAACCTGCCTAAAATGACCACTGTAGATAATGATCGGTACAAGTCATGTTCATTTACCTATATAATTCTTAAAATGAGTTGTGGTGTTTGCCTTGACAAAACTGGTCACAATAATGGAGAGGTTGCTTTGACTTAAAAGAATAGTTCACCCAAAAATGAAAATTTGCTGATAATGTACTCACCCTCAGTCCATCGAAGATGTAGATGAGTTTGTTTCTTCATCAGAACAGATTTGGATCCTCTGCAGTGAATGGGTGCCGTCAGAATGAGAGTCCAAACAGCTGATAAAAACATCACAATAATCCACAAGTAATCCACACCACACAAAAACATTATTGTGATGTTTTTATCAGTTTGGACTCTCATTCTGACGGCACTCATTCACTGCATTCATTCAGGATCCATTGGTGAGCAAGTGATGTAATGCAACATTTCTCCAAATCTGTTCTGACGAAGAAACAAACTCATCTACATCTTAGATGATGATTTTTGGTTGAACTATTCCTTTAACAAACACCACTAATCAACTGCAGCGTTAAATCTTTTGTTATTTTGGTCTGTATCAGACGTAGAAGTGTAGGAACAAAGATAGACAAACATTTTGTCAAACATTTAAATTCACTAAAAAAAGTTGCACCATTTTTTTTGTATGTGGCACACTTTAAGTGCTAAATGCACTGAAATAAACTCATTTTCATTCATTTCAGTGCAAGCACACCTCCTTTCTGTGTAGAACGCACCTTATTCTCAAAGCCATTTTTCACTCCAGATTTTTTGGGAGTAATTTGCTCTGTTACCTGATTTGCGTAATTCCTTTAGTGTATATAGTGCTGATAATAAACATATACGTGGGTGCAACTCTCGACTGCTTTCGAGAACTTGAATACGGCAGTCAGCATGGCCTCGTATCTTGCTTTGTTTTGGCTTCTGTTCAGTTAAAGTTCAGTCTTATTAGCTGCCTGGACTCTTTGCTCTATTTTTCAGCCGGCAAGGACACACAAACAACTGATGCCGATGAGGTTTTAGTGTAATTATCTTTGCATCACAATCAAAGTATAGAAGCATGAATGGAAGGGCATGAATTGGCCCCCCATTAATGCGCCATTCGTCTTCGTTTTTAATCAGTGTTAATTTAGCATGAGATGTGGGTAAATAGAGCATCGAGGAGGTTCCTGTTAGTGTCACACCCCAGGACTGTTTTCATTCCCCATGTGCTCTGTGTGACCTAGTTTCTGTCTCCTGTTGATTGTGTAATTTTGTTCAGGTGTCTCTTGTCAATTATCCTCATTAACGTTCCCCATTTAAGTTGCATTCTGTCCAGTGTTTGGCTGTCCGGTCTCGTCGATGTGTATGTGTGTTTTCTGCCTTCTTTCTATGGATTACCCCTATGTGGATCATTAAAGACTGTGTATCATAATCTTCTTTGTCCATACCGTGACAGTTAGAGTCATGAAGGTGATGTTGAACTTTCAATGATTGCACAAGTACAAGTGCAAATGTTCTGGAGTTAATAACACAGTCAATCAAATAGCATTAAACATTTCAGATTATTATGCATGATATAAAGAGCACTAATATGTTCTAGGAAGTTCACACAGAAACTCATATTGTATACATCTTTTCTTTGTACCTGCAATGTTTTTGTTACTTTGTTTGGTCTAAAACGAGTTTCTCTGAGTCATAGCTCTAGATTGGGGACTGTCTGTGCGATGGAGAGAAGATGCAGTGTAATTAAAGACATTTGGAGAAAAAAAAATTCTGATCATAGAGCCAAGGCTGATCAAGGGCATGAAGTTTGCTTCAAAGAAAAATAGCTCCCTTCTCTTCCTCCTAACTGAAGACCAAAGCCGCCTTCCCTTGACTGTTTGCTCAAATCTGCCCCAAACCAAACCCAGCCTCCCTCTGTTTCTCTGAGCCTCAGAGCCCCACTGATGAAAGACTAACATGAGCAGATGCATATTGAGTTAGAGAACCAGCCATGATGAGCTTTCATCAATGTAGGGCCGTGGAGAAGAACCGATGATGGTCGAACAGAGAGCAGAGGAAAGAGGGGAGAGATTAGACCCGAGACAAAGGACAGAGAGAATTAATTTTATTTTTTATTTACATTTTTTTCATCCTTAAAGGTGTTTTTATTTTTCTCAATGGTAAAAGTTGTACACAAAGAAATTTGTAGAAAACAAAATGCACAATTAGGGATGCACAATATACAGTATATACCGTACATTTGATTGCCTTAACCATCTTGCGACTTATTCCAGAGTGACTTATATAATGCAAAACACTGGATTCATGCTGAATGAGAGAACTACATGAGTTCATTTGTATAGCACATTCCCCACACCCTAGTAGTTTGTTTCACTTTAAATTAATAAATTAGGCTTGGCATATAAGTCATATAATACTTTGTTTATTACAATTGCAACTTTAATGTTTGTTTTATACTAATCTTTAATTCCTGTTCTGTTCTGATTTGTTCTGGAGTAAGGGTAACTAAAATACATGTTTGTGTTTATTAATTTCTTAAAAATTAGCATTTAATTTATTTTATTTTACATTATTTCTGAATGTAATCATAAATTGTCACCAACTTATTTATCTGTTTTTTTTCTCGACAATGCAGTTTTGACATGGAGCAACTCATTTTCAGAAAACATAGTATTTGCGTTATCCATTATCAGCTAATATTCCAGATTTATTCATTTATTGGTGTTGCCAATATTGGAAATGTAATTGTGCATGCTCATTTCCCATGCTCATTTTGATGACTTTTGCTGTCATCTAATCTTTGCCGTCTATCATTGTAGCAACTGACCTGAAATCATTTCTTTTGCATTTCGGTGTAAATTTGACACAGGAATGGTTCCTTCGACGGCATAAATTAATAGAATGGAAGATACAATTAAGCAAGCCTGTTGATGTTAAAATAGATCGATGCTAATATTCTACATTTTCACGTTAAATGAATGACCGATAAGCATCGTGCAGACTCATGAGCGGTGAGATCCCGCGACGCTCAAAGCAGCAAAGAGAAGTGATTTGTCTTTGGGTTGAAATTCTCCAGCTGACTAATGAGCCATTCCTCTTTCTACTTCTTCAGGTAATCATGCTAAGAGCTCAGGAAAACTGCAGGGAGTCAATAGACGTTTTCCGCCTGCTATATCTAGTCTTAAAAGCAGGAAGGGGAGAGCCCTCCCCCACAACTAATCTTTTCACTTCCTTCCTCCTGCAAAGTCTTGAAAGTGCAGTGACAGGCACAGAAAAAACATCTTCAGACTTCAATACATCATGTTTCACAAAGACAAGCAGAGACACTGATGCGGGAGGAATTAGTGCTCCAGGCGGCTATAAATACCGTGACGTTTGCTTAAAGGATCGCGATGGCGCACTCTATCTGGGTGCCCCGCGTTTCCCTTCCAACGCAATGATATCTAGTCTTTTCAGGCTTGACTGCAAGGCTAATGGTGTGGAGATATTTTTCTCTCGGAATTGGATCTTATTGTGGACTGAAGCGCTCACTCAAAATCTTATCTCAGCTGAAGCGCTGATTCATGCGTTTTACTGACTGCAGGTCAGGGCCGCGCTGTCCGTCAACAAAACTGTGCAGCCTATGCGAAAGACTCAAATCAACCAGTTAACATTGTGAAGAAAGACCGCATGATGAGCTCGGATTGAAAAAAAAAAAAAAACAGCTTCCTGGCAAAGTAAAGCTGCTTCATAATCAAGGTCGAAAAATTCAAATGTATTCACTAATCTGACTTTCTCAAAGTTACTTGTAAGTGTAATAGCATCATTTTGTGTATATATAGGATAATCTACATTCAGTTGACCATTAGTATTCTAGTATGGCATTAGGGTCAGTTTTGAATTTTCGGCAAATAAATATTTTTATTATTATATTTTAAAATATATTTAGAAATACAGTACGGGAAAGTCATAAGATAGTATCTAAAGTTTATTAGCATCTTGGATGACATTTATTTAATTTTTTTCCTCCCCTATTTTTTTAAAAATTAATTTGTGGAAAATATTATAAAATATTTTCTCATCTCAAAAATGTTGATTTGTTAATTGTAATGTATACTTATAAGAAATACATTGTGGAAAAGTCATGTAAAATATATTAGTATATTTTTCATTAAACATTCAACATATTTTAGTGTGATGTTAGTGTCAGTTTT
The DNA here is from genome assembly GCF_001515605.1 of Sinocyclocheilus anshuiensis. Taxonomy (NCBI): domain Eukaryota; kingdom Metazoa; phylum Chordata; class Actinopteri; order Cypriniformes; family Cyprinidae; genus Sinocyclocheilus; species Sinocyclocheilus anshuiensis. The sequence goes on along the minus strand of NW_015537936.1, from coordinate 45,474 downwards.
GAATTGCTAATTAATTATAATTTTTTAATTAATTACAATATATTTTGATTTATAATATATGGTGGTAAGCATCGTACAAAATCATTTATTTATTTTACTTTTTGTGAAAATCGTTTATTTTAGTTGGTGTCGAGTTTCTTTAAACTTTTAAAATATTATTTTGACTGCATATAATATATAGCATAGAAATAATGTGGAAAAATCATGCAAGATATTTGAAATACTAATAAAACTATAAAACGGCTGTCATGAATTACATAAATCATGAAAAGGCATAGGCCTACATGACCTTATAATACCTTAATATTATAACTTTCATAACATCTTTATAATAAAGGGCATGCTTTCTAAAAGTCAGATAAAGTCTTATGTATATATACAGTATTATGAAGTATCATAGTCCTAGTTAAAATCAACCCTAACACCATTCTAAAATACTGAATGTTTCTTTAAAAAGTAAAACGAATTGTTCATGGAATTGTTTAAGAATCGGAATCATAACGACTATTGGAAAATTCCTAAAATAGCACATATTAAAGTAATGACCGTAAGCTGTCTACAATACAAGCGTTTTATACAAAGATTTATAGCGCTTTCCAATCCAGTTGTAAAGCAAGACAGGTTTTTCAGATAAAACCTCCAAAGCATCCTGCTCTGCTTGACTTTCTCTTCACGTATCCGCTGGAGTAAGTGATTTCTAAAAAATAAAATTATAAAACACAGCAAGATGCACATCTTATGCACACACGGACTGCCATAATTCAGTAAATTCATTTAAAAAAAATTCCCCCTCAGGATAATCATACTTTTTAATATAAATTTAATATTAATAAAATTTAATATGAATACATTTCAATTCTGAGGGGAAAAATTCTATTTTCTTACAATTGTGAGTTTATGCAGTATCTCACAATTCTGACTTTAACTCTCAATTGCATATTATAAAGTCAAATTGCAAGATGAAACTTGTAAGATATAAGTCAGAATTGTGAGTTTGTGTCTTGTAATTCTAACTTTTTCTCAGAACTGTGAATTTGTAACAAATTATTTGAGAATAAAATTCAGACCTGTGAGTATATATCACAAATTTAAACTCAGTCAAAATTGCGAGATATAAACTCACAATTGTGATTAAAAACTCAGAATTGTGAGATAAAAAGTCGCAATTACCTGTTTTATTTTTGTTCAGTGGTGGAAATGGGCTTCTGTAGACATGATGTAAATATCCAGGCCTGTTTTGGAATTTTTAGGCTTCTGCTGAAGTCTTTGCCAGGTTTCTCAGCACTATTTTAAAGAAATGAAAAGAGTCTTAGAATCTAAATGGAACAATACTACCTTCCGTTTCAATACTACATTGAGATATACACAAAGAGGAGAGAAAAAAAGTTTGTAAATCTGGCCTGAAAGTTTAACAATGAATCGTTTTGTGAAATATTCTTTAGAAGCGCTTGGTAGAGGGCATGTTGAGTCACAGATGTGGTAAAAATAGAAACTCTACGGTAAGACCATGACAATGTGAATTCTATCGAAGGAACTTTCCTTCATATTTAAATTCCTAGATTTTAGCATTTTGACAAAATAGATTAGATTAAACTTTGTCATTGTGCTGAGTACAGGCTCAGAGCCAATGAACTTAGCATCTAATTACAAGTGCAAATAGCAGTACATACTAATGTACAAACGTTTGTGGTCAGTAAGATTATTATTATTTTTATTTTTAAAGAAATTAGTATTTTTATTCAGCAAGGACACATTAAACAGATTGAACTGACATTAAATAAATGTATAATGTTACCAACTATTTCTTTTTTGTTTCTATTAAGATGAAATGCTTTTTGCAAATTGGCATGTTAGAATGATTTCTGAAGGATCCTGTGACACTGAAGACTGGAGTAATGTTGCTGAAAATTCAGCATTGCATCACAGAAATAAATTATTTTAAAATATATTCAAATAGAAAACAATTATTTTTAAATTGTAAAAATATTTTGTAATATTACTGATTTTACTGTATGTTTGATCGAATAAATGCAGCCTTGGTGAGCAGAGAAGAGATTTCTGTCAAAAAAAAAAAACATTTAAAAAATTGTATGATCCTGAACTTTTGAAAGGTAGTGTATATAGTAATAAACAGTATTATTGTACAAATGCAAGTATAAACAGTCTAAAACTGATGAGTCGAAATTGGGCGTAAGGTATTGTGCATAAACACCATGTAAACAGTAACATGGATGTCAGAACGAAGGACTTGAGTTGAGAGTTCAGGGGGGAAAAAAAAAGTTTCCTGTTCTGCTGGTTCAACAGCGAATACTCTTGTAGCGTCAGAAGAAGAGTTCATGGTAGTTCATGGCAGAAGAGACACTTTTATCCAAGGCTACCTACATTACATTCATGTTACAGTATCAAATCACGCATTTCCTGCGAATCAAACCCATGACCTTGGTGTTGCCTGAGCCTTTCAACTGAAGGAATGCATTTTTACATGGCCATTTATTCTTCTTCTCACTCACAATAGTCAGCAGCCACTGGTGCGCTTTAGTGCTTAACTATTAAACGATTACGAGTGTTTAAAAAAATAAAAACAATAGCATTTGCATTCATGAGATTCATCGCCCTTGTGTCTAATTGTTGGCTCATTATGTTAAACTAGGACTGAGGAATTCTACTGAACTCTTCTATTCAGAGAACTCCAAACTGAATAATGCCCATTTTAATGAGGGGAATAACTCGCAGCGCTATCGTAAATGCTTCTGGGTATTGGCACAATGCCTCCTCTCTGACTAATGACATCTACAGGGGTTTAACTCTTCAGGTATCTGATGCAGGTACTGTATAAGAATGACTTCAGTCTGTGTGGAGTTTCCAACTGTGTAGCGTGATCTTAAATTCATCGCTGACTCCATTTTGTATGCACCGCCTCTGAATTGATGATTTGCATCAAACTTGGTATGCTGTGAATAGACTGCAGGAACAGTTCACCCAAAAATGAAAATCTGTCATGTTTTACTCGCCTTCTAAACCTTTATGACTTAGGTTCATATCTTTATTCCACAGAACTAAAAATAATTTTTACAGTATGTTTTTTTCTGTACATCGACAGTTCCGTAGTCGTTTCTGTTAACTTCCAAACAAGACAAAAGTTGTCCACTTTTGCACTATGGACCAAGTAATGACAGAATTCCCTGCTGGAAAATCCAGATTTAGATGGTAGCTGATTGACCAAACTAGTTATTAGCTGGATTATAGCTGTTAGACCATCTTGAATGAGAAACAAACCACTTACTGGCTGCTCATACCAGTGTTGTTATAGCTAACTAAAACTATTAAATCAATTTGTTTGTTAGTTATAAGAAAGGCAAAATAAAATAAATTATAAATATTAGAATGAATGAAGAAACAAATAAATAAATGTTGTCTTGACAACTAACAGAAATAAAAGTACTATAGAATATAAATATTTGGGAAGAAAAAGGAACTAATAAAAAAGCACATACAGTAACAAAATTAAAATAAGCGATAGATAGATAGATAGACAGTTTGATTGATTGATAACAATTTTCTTTCAGTTAGGAACATAAATAGTGACACTAATTAATCTATCATAGAAGAAACAGTTACTGAAAAGTCATTTCTTGAAGAGCATAACAGTTAAGGAATAAGTAATGATAAGCCTGTGTTTCATTTTACAACGGATGTAAGATTTCGATGCATTGCTGTCAGTGTCCACAAGTCCAGAGAGAGAGTTTACATACAGCAAGCATCTGCCACGCTCTAATGAGTGAGTGTGTTCATGAATAAGTCATATCGATTAAAGAGGCAGAAAGATGGAGAAGGGTGTCGTGCATTCAGTAAAACAGCCCTGCTACTTTGGGAACGAACAGCGGAGCGAAACTGCCGGTCTGTCTGTCCACTATGGAATTCCAAACTGGTTACAGTGGCAAATTAGCAAAGCAAATTGGACATCTTGAATACCATGAGTATTGTTAGGAATAAATTGTGATGTTTACTACTTATTTAACATGACCAGATTCCCCATGACAGCTCTCTTTGTGGACACATATCCAAATTAGCCAGCTGAATTATATTAAGAATGGGATAATATACAGTCAGCCGGATATTATCGCAAAATAAACCCTGACGGGGTGATCAGGACCCTGAAGCGAAGGGGTCTTGAGTTATCCTAAAGGAGTTTATTTTACCATAATGACCTGCTGACTGGATGCTATCCAGCCTAATATATGGCTACTTATTAAATATGTGAATAAATTGATATAAAAATATTTTATGTGGAAACAACCTGAAACTAGCATAAAAGATACAGTATGTATTTGATGTAAGAAAATACTGAAGGCAAAATGCCATGATTAATTATTTTCTATGCCTCCCTCTTCTCTACATTGTTTCCTGCACACTCTCAACTATATATATATATACAGTATATATATATATA
>NW_015537936.1:15940-40540 GCF_001515605.1 Sinocyclocheilus anshuiensis | reverse complement strand
TATATATATATATATATATATATATATATGTGTGTGTATATATATATATATATGTATATATATATATATATATATGTGTGTGTATATATATATATATATGTATATATATATATATATATATGTGTGTGTATATATATATATATATATATATATATATATATATATATGTGTGTATATATATGTATATATGTGTATATATATGTATATATATGTGTATATATGTGTGTATTTATATAAAATTGATGGATTTTATTGTTTCCGCCATGGGGGAAAAAGTAATGGTGGCTTTTTATCTCACAATTCAGATGCAATGCAAGCTTATATCTCACAGTTTCTTGCAATTCTGAAGCCTTTTCTTCACACAATTTTTCAAACAATTTGGAGTTTATATCTCATAATACTGAAGAACTGCAAGATATAAACTCGTAATTCTGAGGAGAAAAGTCAGAATTGAGAGAAAGTTGCATTTATCTTTTTTTCATTTTTATTCTCTGGTGGGAACAATTTTAATTGCAATATATAATATGAGAATTCAGATGGAAAAAGTGTCTGAATTGCAAGAAAGTTTGATTTCTGATTTTACATATCACATTTCGGAAAAAAAAAGTCCCAATTGTGAGATAAAAAGTCGCAGTTACATTTTTAATTAATTTTTTTATTTGTATTTTTATTCTGTAAACAACACACAACACAACACAACACACAACACACAACACACAACACACAACACAACACAACACGATTGCAAGACAAACTCAGAATTCAGAGGGGGAAAAAAAGTCAGCATTGCGAGAGTTTATATTTGAGTTTATATCTCACAATTCTGATATTTGTCCTCAGAGTATCTGTCTTGCAAATCAGAGGAAAAAAGTCAGAATTGTGAGATAAAAAGTTGCAATAACCTTTTTATTATTCCGTTGTGGAAATAGGCTTTCATAATCTTTTAATAAGAGTGGTGTACTTTGTCATGAGTATGTTGTCAGGCATCAGAACCTTTAATTTTTCACACTAAAATTTAAATATGGGAAAGAATGGGCAGTATGCAGGAGATGGAACGAATGAGCTCTAACTGTGTTTTATTGTGGGACTCATTTATCATAATTATACAATCGAACTGCATTGAGAGATTGCTTATTTTAAGATAAGTGTTGATATTTCTCGAGCCCTCGGGTTGGTCTGTTTCACTGGGTGTCTCAGGGTGTTACTGATCGCATGCTGGAGTTTTGGGAACTCTAATGATAAATCTGATTAGAACACGAGCCCCCGTGGAGCTAATTCAGTGCATCTGCCTTTAGTTGATACATTGGCCTTTTTCTTTCAGACGTTGTAGTTATTTTACATCTTGGCATCTTGGTCGACGTTCATTCTGTTCTTTTATATTGACTCATTGTGTGTGGTTATTGTCTGGGTGTAATTTAACACTTATAGAAAGAGCATAGACCCTCAAGATGAATTCATCAACCAACACGATGAATTTATCATTTGTTTCGGCCATGATGATATAGCAATGTCTTTGCAAGATCTTGAATTATGAGTCAATCAGTAGTGCCGGTGCTCTGCTCTCTATTACATTCACTCATAACAAACAGCCTAGTGAAGTTAATGAGACGTTAATGAGAAGGAGGAATACGCAAGACTGTCTGTTGCTTGTATGTCATTGTTTGTGTGCTGCTGTGATTCAGACTCTAGTTGGCTGGACATATTGCACATTTGTGACTTTGTAGTCCAGACATATACATTACATTACTATTTTAAATAATAAAGCAGTCCTGACCACTATTTATCCACACGATACGTCAAGCACAGAATAAACAGCAGAGTAACATCTCAACTAGTCAACTGCATTTCTCTTATCATAAAGTATTTAGTTTTTATTTGTCCTTCCTGGCATAGTTATTGGTTGTTTATGGACTTTTTTGGGGCTAATTAGTTTTTTCACTCCTCTGGGTGACTGGCACTCTAAGAGATCACATATTATTTCTGATGTTCCCCAAGGCTCAGTTCTACATTTATAGCATACACTAAGCTCAATGACTTTCAACAAGATTACAGTTTCCACCATATTGTCTAATGATAATTAGCACGTTTCAAAGGACTCGATTGATCTCTCTGTGAGATTAGTCTTTTCTTCCAAACGAAATTTACATGTACTGCAGGGAACTGACAAATTTCTTTTGTTTATCTTACAAAGCAGCAAAAATAAATGGAGAACAAAAGGAGACTTTTTTCCATCCATCCATCCATCCATCCATCCATCCATCCTTTCTAGTCAAGAATTAGTCATACATTTCCTTTAGAATTTGAATTTGACACATTCTAATTTGACTTGCAGTTCTGACTTCATTTCTAAAAGCCACAGCACAACCCTGGCAGATGGATAGATAAATGGATGGATGGATTACATTAAATACAGTCAGTCTCTGTTCATATATTCATAATCTAGAAGACATCAAATCCATTCATGAGAAAACCCTATATGTGCCGTTGCTCCTTTACTGGGGTGGCGTCCAAAATTACCCGAACTAATGGTTAGTGATTTCCCCCAAGAACCACCCGTCCTACTACACTTCCATTCCCTGCTGCTTCAATTAAACAAATGACCCATAAAACAACAGGGCAATAGAGGATGCCAAGCGTAAAGAAACCTGTGCCATCTGAGGGGAGTATGATCTGCTTTAATGAGAACCGTAATTTAATTCAAATCATTGTGAGGGAGCAAAATAGTTTGTAATGAGACAGTTATGTAATGAACTGCATGGATATTATACATAGCATTAATATTCCGTGTTTATACATCCATAACATTACATGTTTTATGAGGATTCAGGGAGATTCTGGAGACAGGAGACAAGTAAACTGAGAGACTGGATATACTGTAGATGTTCTCCGGAGACTGCGGAGTGTTCTGGGATATGGATACAGGTGTTACATCACGGATGGGGCATCACCTGTGGCCATTTCAAGTGCCCTGCTCCATGTGAGGGAGCAAAATAGTTTGTAATGAGACAGTTATGTAATGAACTGCATGGATATTATACATAGCATTAATATTCCGTGTTTATACATCCATAACATTACATGTTTTATGAGGATTCAGGGAGATTCTGGAGACAGGAGACAAGTAAACTGAGAGACTGGATATACTGTAGATGTTCTCCGGAGACTGCGGAGTGTTCTGGGATATGGATACAGGTGTTACATCAGGGGATTGGGCATCACCTGTGGCCATTTCAAGTGCCCTGCTCCAATCAGAGCTCCTGCGGTGGTCTGGGTTTGTATTAGAGTAAAGTGGTACTTTATATCAGCACACATATGGCCTCTCCAGTCTCTCCAGCCTGGTTTCTGACTCATTCTCTGATCAAAAGGACGGATCTGAGGACTTCTGTGGAGTATGACTGCTGGACTGTGATGGAAAACGTGTAGCTTTACAGTGTGTAAACCAAACAAAGTGATAAGTAATACATGTTTTCTGTGTTACTGTTTGTCCATCCACAACCACCACTAGTGACCCACAATGAGCGGTTTTATCAGTTGCTTGGTTTCTTTTTGTGCATGTGGGCGGTTCAGATATAGCCTACCCTACGTAAAAAGATCATATCCAAAATCCTTGTGGGGACATTTTTTGGTCCCCATGAGGAAACATGCTTATAAATCATACAGAATGAAGTTTTTTTTTTGACAATCTAAAAATGCCTGTGGTTTTGTGTGATGGGTAGGTTTAGGTGTAGGGTTGGTGTGAGGCGATAGAAAATACAGTTTGTACAGTAGAAAAAAACATTACGCCTATGGAATGTCCCCAAAAAACATGGAAACTCAATGTGTGTGTGCGTATGTGTGTGTGAATGTGTGCTTGATTTTTCACACATGGTGATGTCTTAATGGTCCAAAATCCTGCTCCGAATGAGTAAACATCAAAACAGTTTTAGAAAAAAAATGAGGGGAAAAAAAAGATTAAACTAATTTTTCACACATAAAAACACAAAAATATTTGTCACAAGTGATATTTAACTTATTTTATATTTAACATTTTTCTTTGTCTACACACTCTCTGAAGAAAATTGATAGATTATCAGATTAAGATTAGCATATAGATTATTTAAACAGGTAACCTTAATTGTGGGTTTTAATAGTTTAAGATTAATGCTTTAATTTAAGGCATGGTAAAATGTTTCCAAGATCATTTTAGTGTAATTTTCTGAAGAAAAAAAAAAAAAGATGAAATCTGAAAATATTTGATCAAAACTAGTCAAAATGAAATTATTTGGTCAAAACTAGAGTCAAATTGTGATATTGTGAAATAATATTAAAATGTAAAATCTTCAGTGATCCTTCAGAAATCATTCTGAAATGCTGATTTGATTCTCAAGTACCATTATTTTTATTATCAATGTTAAACAGTTGTGTTTCACATTTTTGTGGAAACCATGATACATTTTTTTTTTGTTTATTTCTTGATAAGAAGACCATCATTTATTTGAAATGGTAATCTTTTATTACATTATAAATGTCTTTTCTGTCACGTTTAATCAATTTAATACATCCCTGCTTACTAAATAATTAATTTCTTTAAAATAATAACAAGAATAAGAATAAGAAAGTTAGTACATGTGATTGTTGTGTTTTATGTATGTTTATGATTTAGTTTTCAATGAGAGCAGAAAAAATAGTTAATGCTGGTAATTTATTTAGGACCAGAGACAGTGTAGAGCCTCACTTTTCCAAATCCTGCTCCAAATTATTATTTTAAATGCATATTTTTTTGTCACTTACAATATTTCACTTTCTGTTAAAATATTGCATAGTTGCATTTGTGTTTGACTTTATCAATGAGAGCAGAAAAAATAGTTAATGCTGGTAATTTATTTAGGACCAGAGACAGTGTAGAGCCTCACTTTTCCAAATCCTGCTCCAAATTATTATTTTAAATGCATATTTTTTGTCACTTACAATATTTAACTTTCTGTTAAAATGTTGCATAGTTGCATTTGTGTTTGACTTTATAGTCTTTTTACATTTTTTATATTGTGGTGGTAGAGGCACTGGGATTCATACACCCTCTCAATTACTGCCTCCATTTAAGCATCTACCAAACCATCCATCTCTCCTCTCTATGCCATCCATCTTTTCTAACTGTCCATCGTCCTTTAAGCCTTCATTCTTCCTTGTCTCCCTCTTTCTTCCTCCCTGATTCCCACTTCCACTCTCGGGCAGCCTATTTAAGGTCACTGTCAATCTTATTATGGGGGAGGATGTGTAATTACCTCATCCATCCATGCAACCACAACCAGCATCTCCAGACCAACCTGAAGCTCCGGTGCAAAGCCAGTACACACATGCAAGCTCAACACGAGACCGTTACATAAATGAACTCGGCTGATATTTGGGTGGTTAAAAAAGTAAAAAAAAAAGTATCAGTTACTTTTTGTTCATTTGATAGATCCTGTCCCGATATGGTGTCCCATTTTGTCATTTTTTTTTTTAATTCAGAAACATGCTTAGCAAGCTTTTGGCTGCTATGCACTATTGATTATTTTATTGTCTGCTCTAGTGCTGGTATTTTGTAAGCAGTGTTTTGTATGAAATGCCTTAAATATGAGCAATAGTGTTAATCTAAATCACTGACAAAAAATGTTCACTGGGTTCAAACGTTTTTTTCGTCGTCAATGTTAAAGCAGACTAGGCAAAGCCTTCCTGTAGCACAAACAGAAGAGCATGATGCATAGGATCATGGGTTTGATTCCCAGGGAATGCATGAGCTAAAATGAAATCAAATCTATTACATGCAATAGTTGTTTTATATAAAAGCATTTGCCAAATGCATACATGTAATTGTAAATGAAAAGATGCATCATGTCAATGATTAAACAGTTTTCATTAAATAATACTGTTGGTGAAAATATGATGAGAAAAACAGAACACTGGTTTATGACGAGTCTTTTTTTTTATCTTGTTCTCTTTACTGCTGCTGATAAAAAAGCACACTGATGAAAACAAATAATTTTCAAATAATCCAATCATATTATGTAAGTGATACTGCTTTGCTTTTCACTCACTTATATATAAGGAGATGTATAACAGTCGATGAAAACATGCCATTTCAGTAAAAGAAAAATGGACTGAATATGACATGACAGTGAGTAAATTTATATTTCCCCTCTTGGATAATCCTGCTTAACATGGTAGCTGTGGTTTTGGATTATAGTAGCTGGTTTCCAACTGGTCTGAGCTGGAACGCCAGTTTAGGACATCCAAGACTGACTCGTGCATTTCTTCTGGAAGGCAAACATCCAACTTTATGCTCTGCAAGACCTCCCTTTCTCTTGAATATATCTTGTTGGGCTACTCTACTGTTTAACTTTTAACAGCTTTCTATAAAAAATAAAGTTGGCAGTCACCACCAGCATTTTTGAAAACTTAAATGGCCCCCAGAATATTTTGTTGTACGAATATCTGAACATGCATTATGTCAAAAGAAACAACAGAGCCTCTGCTTTTCAGCAAAACGAAACAAAATTCTAGCTTCATGCATTTTTTTTTTTTGAATGTGGGTAACTTTCATAAAAAAAGAAACAAGAAGCTGAGAAAATCACATTTTTATAGAAGACTACATCTGGATCGGGGAAAGAGTTAAAGACTTGTTTAATAAGATCTTGTGGGAAAAACTTTGATCACGTACACCTTGTGGTATTTTAATTTTAATTTTAATTTTAATTGTGGTATTTGTTGTACATGTTATTGTAGAGTAGTTATATAAATAGAATACAATGTAATTGTTAGAAAATGAGCCGGTCTTGCCATGAAAATAGCCTGAAATGGCATTAAAACTCAACTACCTATCTAATAGTATAAACAGCTAGTAACCACTTTGTTGATAGTCTACCAGCAAATAACCAGCTTCGTTAGAAACCAATGTTCCAATATACATCCAAAAACTGATTTACCAGCAGGTTTGGAAGAGAGAAACTGTGAGACTGTTTGTATGTATTTGTATTTGTGAGATTCGTCATCAGAGACATGATAACAACATACAGTGTGCAATATGGGGAGAAAGTCATTAGAAAAATCAAAGTGGTGAACCTGATGTTCCAATATGTCTTTGTCAGCCGGCTTAATTTCCTTCAAACGCACTAGATGACCCTGTCAGAAAGATAAATGTTCATCTTTTCCTCCTCTGATCTCATTTTGCATTGTACTTGTACGCCTCTAGAAAAAGCATGTTTAGATTTATTTTACATACAGGTGTCGTTTGCAGCGCGATACGTCTGTGTTGATTGATAAATCTGGATCGTCCACACCGATAGCCATCTGCACAAACTCAACAGTTTCAGTTCCAGTTCAGTATGTGTACAAGCAAACACTTTGTGTTTTCTACAATTAAATTTTGAGTCTTGAAGTGTGAGTCTGCCAGCATATAGATGCAGCTTTACACGCTTTCCAAAACGCAGACAAAAAAAAATAAAAAAAATAAATCCCTTTCTGCTTTGTTTTCCCCGTTCCACTTGGTCGGCGCTGTGGAATCGGACCCTTCGGAAATCTCCCAGCCTTTGTTTGGATGGATTGTTAATCTCAGCAATGGTGATTAGAAACAGGCGCTGTTCTTCTTCTGAATACCAACACGAGAGAGGAGAAAGCGGAAAATCTTCCCAAGGAGGGAACTCGTAGCGAATCTCATAAAGATGTGGAAAAGGTCAACAAGAATGCAAACAAGACATATTTCAAACGAGGACATGTTTGCTTGATTAGCTGAATATAAAAGACCAAATACAAATAAGGCATATTAGTCCTGCGGAAGCTCATTTCTCTTTGTGTGATTTCATCTGGGAGAGTCCTTGCATTGATGAAGACGAAACTAATTCTAATTAAAGTCATCACATCCTGTTTGTCTTTTAATCAATATTTGAAATGGCAACTGTATGGCGAAGGAAATGCCCACGCTTTCCTGACGTTTCCTCATAAATCTACCTGGGTTTGTGTAGGTGTGTGTGTGTCATATGTTCCTCTACAAGTAATTAGAGGATTAGAGCAGCTGTCTTTCTGATGAGGCAGGCAGTTCTTCTAATCTTGTTACCGCAGTACAGTGTCTTTGTTTGTTAAATCTTGTTATTTAGACACCCGCTGGCTTAATTTACACCTCTTGCTGATCTCTTTCCGTCGTTCAGACAAAGAGAGACGTGCACTGATATTTTGATCTTTCAGATATGCATGTTTTATTTGTTCACAAGCTTGTCCGATGCATTTACGTATTAATTCACAACAGCGGCGTAATGTGGCCCAAATCTGATTTTCTGGATGTTTTTAGGTTGATGGCATGAATGGGAAAAATTACATCTGACTTTTTTTAAAAAAAATTTTTAATTCTGATATGACTTCTTTTATATGTGGGGAAAAAGATACTTCATGTGATTTTTTTTTAATATCAATTTAAAGGAATATTTAAATCAAAATTCTATCTAAACATAATCTGATTATGTATTGATGTTCTATCAATATTCTGGTTATGGTTTGTTGTAAATCATTGTTGCTAATTAGGTTTTAACCAATTTAAGATTAATGTAACGTTGACAGACTTTACTGTTAAAAAGTCTGGGGTTAGTAATTTCTTTTTTTTTAATTTAATTGTTTTATTCATGAAGAATGCAATAAATTGATCAAAAGTGACAGTAAAGACATTTATAATGTTACAAAAATCAATTCATAAATGCTTTCTAGTCATCAAAGAATCCCGAAAAAATATTGTATCATGATTTCTACAAAAATACTAAGCAGCAAACTCTAGTCAACACTGATAATAATAATCATAAATGTTTCTTGAGCAGCAAATCAGAAAATTAGAATGATTTCTGAAGGATCATATAAAATAGGAAAGAGTTAATTTAAATTGTAATAATATTTCACAATATTATGTTTTTTAAACACATTACATTAGTGTACATTCTTTGCATGTATTTAATAATTTTTAGCCACTGTATTGATTCATTTGTACAGCTTACACAAAACAAGTTGCATGTGGAATGTCATGAAACTAGGAAGTAGTTTGACATTTATTCAGAAATAACTGAAATCTTGCATCTAAAAATGCAAATTTATCTGATGAGTCAATAAAGCTTGTTCAGACTGCTTTTTAGCAGCTGTAAAAGCCTTGCTTGATTTGAGTAGACACTGAAAAGAATCATGTTTTTGGTGCTAATTTTCGCTTTTATACAAGTATTTGCCCCCCTCCTTCACGTCTTCACCCTCATAATTAATCATTGTGGAGTTTTCCATCAGCCTCTGGTGCACACATCACCTTCTAGTTAGAGCACTGACTCAATTATCCAGTGTCTGATATGAGCCACGTTTAAAAGGTTGTGTGAACACCCGCACAAAAATCTCAGAGTCAGGCAGAATATGGTAATTGGGTGTTTGCGCTGCACTGTGAACACGGCATAGACATACAGAAGTGACTCATGGCCTTCATCTCCACATCACAGATATATATTGTTGTCTCCACATGTAATAGTGGTAAAGTGGGTTGGATTTGTTTCCCCTGGGCATCGATTCAGTGTTCTCTCATTGGCGTGTGGGCAGCAGGGCCGTGCTCCTGACACATCTGATCTGTCGTCTTGTGTATAGGGTGAGCAACAGGAAGAGAGGAGAGCATGAAGCAGGGCTAAAGACAGACAGCCTGTGGCTATTACTGCCACCTTCACTTTGAAAATACCTGCTGCTTGTGACTCAGGTCAGATTCTGTGTAGATGTTGAGATGTTTCTAAACAGCGCTAGTAAAAGCGGGCCTGAAACAATAAATGAATACATTTTCTTTTATGTTTTTTCATTTAGACTGGCTTTGAAACATTTTTCACTAGGAAATTGCTAGTAAATTTCACAAATAAGTGCCAAGACACGGCAAGTAACTATGGAAGCTTGTTTCCTCCTCGGGATACAAAAATAAACCGTTATTTCACAATTCTGAGTTTATATCTTGCAATTATGACTTCTGAGAATTATGAGGAAAAAAGTCAGAATTGTGAGATCTTAACTTAGAATTCTGACATTTTCTGACAAGTTTACATCTTGCAATTGTAATTCGGTTTATACAACATTATTTTTGTATGATTTTTTTTTTTTTAAGTTGTAAATAAAACAGATTTTATTTTGATGTTGACTCACAATCTTGCAGTTCTGACTTTTTTTTCTCAGAATTGCAAGTTTGAGTCCCTCTGAGAAAAAAACAAAAAGTCAGAACTGCAATATTATAAAAAGATATAAAAAGTCAGAAATGTCAGAGATAAAAAAGTGTTGAAAACAAGCTTCCATACTAATTTACCACTTGCAATTATTTGTGAAAATCTCCAAGTGAAAATTGTAAATTATTCATTTGTTGATTTTGCATTTCACAATCCTCAATTTTTTTTTCTTTAAATTGAATTTTCATCTGGCAATTCCGTTTTTTCCTGTTATTTTTTCCTCCTGCCATGGATTGCCATGGATTCCAGAAAAAAAATAAGACAATTTTGACTTTTATCTCCCAATTCAAACTCACAATTGCATGTTTATACTATAACTCAATTGTGAAATACAAACTCGCAATTCTCAGAAAAAAAAAAAAAAAGATTTGCAAGATTGCAAGTTAACATCAAAATAAAAATTGTTTTATTTACAACTTCGAAAAATCATTCTTTAATGTGTTCACAAACTAATTTGGTGTAGAAAGCATTTTCACTCAGAAATGGCAAAGAAATGGCAAGTAACACATTCATTTAAACAAAACTTTGAAGTAGAAAGACTTTTCAAAATCATTGGTTATGTTGTAGCAGATGCATACTTGTTCATGCATCTGTTTATGTTATTAAGCATATTTGTTTATGTGCTCTTTAAAGTCTTAAATATGGCTGTTTTTCAAAATAACTAAAAAGTAGAAAGTTCTTAGTGGAACTTAAGGTTGTCTTATGACATCAGAGTGTAAAACCCAGTTAGAGTCTTCATTTTTAAGAGTGTAGCATGAATCTGCACAAGATCGCTTTGTCATTCTCCTGTAAAATGGCCTCATTCTGTCTTGTCTGCTGTGGGTCGTGAGCAGAGGTGATGAGATGGCTTCATTTTGCTGATATCAGCGGTCTGGCTTAGCTAATTACATTGGATGTAATGTAATCTGTTATATCTGCCAAGGAAATATGGAGGCTAGGTGCTGTAGCTCATGGAAATTCTCCCAGTTCACCCCAAAAATGTGAATTTTGTCTTCGTTTACTCACCCTCACCATGTCTAAACCTATCCTTTTTTTTTCTTTCTGAGGAAAACAATGTAGATGTTTTTAAGAAAGATAATCTTTAGAAATAAAGCTTTTCTGGAGTCATGGTAAAAATCTTTGGCAAGGCCAGTACAGAATCAGCACTGAACTACTGTTATGAGGACTGAGACGGGCCTTTGGTGAGAGAGCCACCGCTAGTATGCAAAAAACAGCCTTTCCAGCAAACTAGCCGCTTTTGTGTTCAGTTTTGCTCTGGGATTTTGGCCCCTGGAGGGTGACGTAAGAGGAGGATTGAGTCTGATTTCTTTTATTACAGAGCAGTGTAGATGTGCCAAATTCATTTTTATCTGCTTGTCATCAATCCTGCCGCTTCAGTGCTGCTTAAGATATCGATTCGCTGGAC
This sequence comes from Sinocyclocheilus anshuiensis, assembly GCF_001515605.1. Taxonomy (NCBI): domain Eukaryota; kingdom Metazoa; phylum Chordata; class Actinopteri; order Cypriniformes; family Cyprinidae; genus Sinocyclocheilus; species Sinocyclocheilus anshuiensis. The sequence continues at coordinate 28,909 of NW_015537936.1, read as the reverse complement.
TTCCCTTGAGTACAGGAAGCTTCTCTTTTAAACAGAACAGCAAAAGAAATGGTTTGAAAGTAACACCTGGTGCCCATATGTTTAGAAGAAGTAGAAACAACCACATTCTGGAAACACAAGCATTTGAAAACTAATAAAAATATACCCTCAATAAATCTGAAAGATAATATATAAATATACTACTTCGACCCATTCAGACCCTCTGTCCATTACAATAACACACACACACACACACATACACATAGAGAGAGAGAGAGATGCAACTGATTCTTTAATTTTGTTTTTCATTTGAAACAGGATACTCAATAAGAAAAAATTGGAGCTTGTGTTTATTGGGAATTGATTTTGAAATTGTATTGGGAAAAGTGTGCATTATTTATAAGAGTTTGTGTTCCGTTTTGAAACACTTGGTTGAAACTCATAAAGTGGCCATCGTGAGTTGAAAAGTACATTGTCAGAGTCAGAAGTTAGTAAATTCTGGGGGATTTTTCTGGAATAGCATGCAGTGATGAATAATGTATAATAAGATAATGACCATGCATTAAAGAAAATGTTTTAAAATGTTTGTCTTTTTTGATTTAGTCTTTGGAAAAATGCCCTTTCGTGCCCACTGCAGCCCCGCTAAATAGATCTGGGAAGATCATGTAACTTATTTGTTACTAACAAGACAAAGTTATTCTTACGTTTGCTTTATAAAAATCATTGAAGAATTCAAAAAGACACATGAAGCACAAGCTGAGCGCTTTTACAAATACTAAACTAATTTACTTGCTAAAAAAAGTATAAACTGTTGATACAGGGTTAAGAAATAGGGTTTAGAAAATTAATTAAGGTTGACCAGCCCTCTTCTTATGTGGCAACAATGTTGTTTGGGATGAGTGTGAATGCTAACGTGTAGCTCTCTTCAGATTTTATAGGCATCCTTGAATGCACCTTTAAAAAAGGTCAAGGAGTGCTCAAATCACCTATATGAAATACGTATGCATTTATGTGCTCGCAATATACCACCATCACAGATGATGTAACCATGTGACATAAATAGTCTGATTTGCGAGGCAGGGATGTGTGATCATCTCTGTAACCCGTTCAGTGAAATAATGGCACGTCTGCGAGCGCAGCAGCCTTGATTGCAACCATAAAATAAAATGCACATGAAGGCATTTTCAGCAAAGATACCTATATCTTTGTCTATATATAAATTTGTCGTCTGGCGGTGGCGTCCAGGGACAGCGCAGGCTTCTGGGACTCTTGACACTACAGAGCAAATGCCAGTGAATTCTGCGACAAATGTGTGCTGGTTTAAAGAGTTTCAGCGACAGACAGGCATCTCATTAGAAACCCTCACCAGATGGGTAGACATACAGGTCCACAGCTGCCAGAGCCTTTGTTCGGTGGGAGCTTTTCTTTTGCTGGAGAAAAGAAATCTATATATTGCTCCGAGTGTGCTCTTTTATAGCTTTAGGTTTTTGAGCTGCAGTATGTTGAAGCATCAACTTTGTCTCTACTAAAATTTCTTAGGAAAAATAAAAGCAGGCAAACATTAAAGAGCTAGAATATGATATAGAAGATCAAATGAATGGCCTTTATATATATATATAACAAAATAAAAATATAGTGTAAAATTAAATATCAAATATCATCAAATTAAAATTTGCAATACTATTTTTAGGTTCTTTAAGATGCTCCTTGTGGTCCATGTGCTTATAAACACAAAAACTATGAAAAAAAGGAAATTCATGTGGATTTTGGAAGAGTAAGAGAAGCGAGTTAATGATGAGAGAATTTATTTTTGAGTAATCTATCCATATAAATAAGACAAACTATGCATCATATGCGAGTACCGTAAGAGTAACTGAAAAAAATGTCTGATTTAAACGAGTTTTATGCAAATATGTCAGCAAAAGCAGTGTCAACATTTTAGTGCCCCTGACATGAGGTGATTCAGTCAGGGAATTCATGAACTCAGTCCCCACGGTGCTCAGAGGACAACCTAATAGAGACATAGCACAATTTAGCGTCATGTTTTCATAAGGTCATCATGCTACACAAACACTGGAGACAGTGCTATTTGCTCATGGAAGCCATCGATTCCCTTTGCACTGTGTCAGTGTTTAGTGAAGCGCTAGTCATTTATTTCTCAGGTCAGAGGAAAAAAATGAACATTCAAAACAAGCAACGTTATCTCTGCACTACCAGCGTTGCGCTAATATCGACATTATAATTACCGACCTTCATCTAATCCTCACTAATGGCCTATTATAATCATTAACCTGTTTCACCACATAATGGATCATTAGGTGATCAATGCAAATGTATTATTAAAATTGGCAAGCCTTCACTGCTGTCCAGACACATTGGCAGTTTTCCTGATCCGGCTGTCTTGTATGTCACCTCTGTTCCCTCACGAGGATGTTTGGAGGAGATGAAATGCCCGTGGCCTCAGCTTGCTCAGCGTGTCCCATTAACATCGCCACCGAGTGCAGCAGGTATTGGAAACTTGACAAATATTCCTCACAGGTCCTGCATGTTGAGGCTGATTCATGGGCTCTGTCACAGAGGAATGTGCTGAAGAATTCACGTCACTCACACCGCCATCCCTTGAAAAATGAAACGCGCGGCTCGCTTTTTCACAATCCGTAACATGATTTTTAATGTCCTGCATCCCTTTCTGAGCCAGCACTGTGCATCTATCTATAGCTGGCTGTCTGTTGTTCTGTCTATCTGTGGTTCAGTCGGTGTTATTGTAGTATTATTTCTAAACCATTATACAGTAGTTGTTATTAATATTTTGAGATTAGCTTTTATCAATCGTTCTATCTATCTATCTATCTATCTATCTATCTATCTATCTATCTATCTATCTATCTATCTATCTATCTATTATTCTATCATTGCACCTATCTATTGTTCTATCTATCATTCTATTGATTGTTCTATCATTGTATCAGTGTTATTTTTAGGCTATTATAGTTATTCATATTTTGAATTAGCTTTTACTTATCTTTTCAGTTTTCATTTTATTTTTGTTTTAGTAATATTTCTCTGTGCTCTTTTTATTTTTAGCTAATTCGTTAGTAATTTCAGTATGTTAACTTTTTTTCATTAGGTTGTCAAGGCAATATTTTGAGTCTAGTTTTTCATCTAATATTTTGTTTTCAGTTTTTAAATGAACAAAAACAAAATAGAGTATCTATCAGTCTATTTGTTATATCATTCTGTCTATAAAGTTGGTCTTGACAGTTTGTCTTTGCTTTCCTAGTTAAAATATTCCTTTGAAATTTACTTCCTTTTAATTTTTTCCCCTGCTTCTAAATTGCAATTTTTATGTTTAGTAACTCACTTCAAATTAAGTTCATATTCAGGAATTGAACTGCAATTAAAGTCATTCTCAATTCATTTCTGAAAGATGCACAGTCCTGCTCCCAGCATCTGTTGCTATGGTTTACCTGAGAGAGTTCTCGGACTGACTTGTGCCTGCTTGACTAGGTTTTCTGGAGCCAAGGAGCAAAATGAGATGTCTTCAGACCAGATTCGGTCACCTGGTGAGAAAGTTTCCACATGACAGGCGGAGAGCCGAGAGACTTAGCGGCGTCCTTTGACTTCGGTAACCGACAGGTGTTGAGTTTAGCCTGGAGAAAAGTATCAAGTACCGTCAGATTTAGCTCAGAGCAGATGTTAACAGGCTGATGGTTCATCTCAGAGGTTTATGAGAGAATTAGGTGGTTTTCGTTCAGCTGTGAATGAGGCCAGATGCCACCGTGAGGGAAATTAAAGAGGAGTTTAGAACTGTTAAAGAGTTGCCTTTCGAAGAATTGTTTGTCTGTGTCGGCCGTGCAACTTTTGGAGTTTGATCCAGTCAGTAATACCACAGTGATAGCAGAATTGGTCATGGTTTCCTCAGGGAGAGCCCCAGACAGATTGAAAGATTGAATCCATTCAGTGGTGCGAATCAAAGGTCAATGGGGTCAGCGCGGGTGCTGCATGAGGTTTACCTCGCTGCCATTTTTCTCCCCTGCGTCGCTCTGACACTTTTTGCCTTTTTACCCGTTAGAAGCAGCTGTCAGCAAAGCCCGAAAACACATTTTGCGTCTCAAAACTAGTCAGTAACGTCTACGTGAGATGAGCAGATAGAGTTAAGCAGACAGGCCACGGCACAGTGGCTGAAATACAGGCTGTTTCCCCTGATAAAGCCCGTTCACATATCAGCGTCGAAGATAAATCGCAGGCGGCCGAGGCCTGCTCACGGGCTGCACAAAAAGCTCTCGCTCACATATATTAGCTATTCGCTAAGTGTTTGAGATAACTAATAGATCTCCACGCACACATGAGCTGCTACACGTAAACACACACCGCAAAATTGTGGCAACTTTTTGATTCAGCAAGAGCGACTGGGCTTTTAGGAGAAGACGTCTCATTCTTGTTATTTAACCAATCCATACGCCCTCCTTACAAAAGAGATGGCGGCGAGATAAAGACTCCCAATATTGACGTTGAAGAGCAGACCTGGATAATACATCATCCCAGAAACCCATTTTCAGGTGCCGGATAAATCTACAGGGGTTTTTTTCACCATTTGGAGGGCCGCAGCTGTGTAGAAGAAAACACCACAAAGAAACAGAGAAGGCAAGTAGAGTCCCTTCCTCCTTCAGGGGCCTTCGGTCACCGAAAATCAGATTTAACCGACTTAGACACACTCTTTTGACACCTGTGACAAATATTTGGAGGAAAGCAATTTTACTTCCTCCCTGTTCTGAGAGAGGAGAGGTGTTTTTGAGGGTTTCTTTATCGAAGCATCAGTGACAAAAGCACTATGATGAAGCTGAACTGTTACACACTTAAAGGGTTAAATTATACGAAAACAACGTATGCTGTTCGGTGTCAGGTGCGCCACGCGGATACGCTGTTTTCCGTTCAGATCAAATCACAACAACGTAGCAAACAGATCCGCCGTGACGAGCTGACACAATTTGGAGGAAAGCAATTTTACTTCCTCCCTGTTCTGAGAGAGGAGAGGTGTTTTTGAGGGTTTCTTTACCGAAGCATCAGTGACAAAAGCACTATGATGAAGCTGAACTGTTACACACTTAAATGTCATCACACACTGATGTCACATGGATTATTTTACAGAAACTTTCATCCGTCATAAAATTCGGATCAGGTTCGATTTTCTGCGTTTTCGCATCCGTAGCATGCATTTTTGATAGGAAAGGATGACGAATACAAAAAAAAAACAAAAAACTGGAAAAACGCGTGCAAAAGTTTCCGTCTCAGTGTGCAAGGACCTTTACACTCCTAAAAATAAAGGTTTTCACAGTTATGTCACAGAAGAATCATTTGTTGGTTCCCCAAATAACATTTCAGCGAACAGTTCTTAAAAGAACCAAGTGAAGAGAGTTTTAATAATCTAAAGAACATTTTCTGACATTGCATGTTGCAATCTCACAATTTGTTTAATTCCCCCCAAAAGAGTTAATTCTCTTTATTACTGCATTAGTGTTTTATTCGGACCTACTACATTAGAGTTTTCATGTGGTAAAAGGCTTTGAGTAAATGTTCTTGAGGTTCTGTCTGTGTCTTATAGGCAGTATCCCATCATTGTCCGGTGAAAAAAGCAGTATTCTGCCAATCTCGTCATTCTGTGTCCCTGGGCGACAAAGAGGAATGAAGACTGACAGTTACACTACCATCTAGCGATAAAGAGGCAAGGAAAAGCGCTATGAGGTTTATTCCTCCTCTCTGACAGCCTCACACACACTCAAACACGTGTGTCAGACCTCACTAAATAACAGAGGAGAGAGCCAGAGGCTGAGGTGAAGGTCACTCACTGTAATAAGACAGCACTTCTCAATAACGACCTTCACAAACCTCAATTTCTACAAGAATGAGATTGGGCAGGATGTAACGAGCCAAGCGACAGGACCGGCGCTCGCTCAGGCTGGATGCTGACGTCTTCATCCTATAGAAGCTGGTCGTGACCCAGACCTCCTACGGCGTCCTTAAGCCCTCTGAAAGAGCAGACCCACACACGTAGACATTTTATTGATGTTTGAAGCATTGGTCTCAAGAGTGAGGACAGGTTTACTGGTGTTATATTTTTTGCCTCAAAATGTGCTAATTGCAGTTTTACCGTGCTGTTTAAATTGATACACTTGACATTCCTTGACATGCCATACATTTACACAATAATTATTTATTCCTCATCAATTTTCATTTCAGATTCCTCAATCTGTTCTAGTGGCTACGTGCTAAGAATACCTTAAAGGCCTTTAAGTTAATTATTATTATTTTTTTTGTATGTTTAGTTTAGTTTTGTTTTTTGTTTTTGTTTTTGTTTTGTTTTTGTGTTTTGTTTTGTTTTGTTTTGCTTTGCTTTGCTTTGCTTTGGGTTGTTTTGCTTTGTTTTGTGTTTTGTTTTGTTTGTTTTGTTTTGATTTTGCTTAGTTTCTTTTATTTATTTATTTCCCTTTTGTTTTTTTTGTGTTGTATTTCATTTGGTTTTGTTTGTTTTTGTTTTGCATTTTCATTTTGTTTTCCCTAGTGAAAAATACATATAATGAAATGTATTTGAAATACAATGATTTAATGCTAAGTATACTGTACTACAAATGCACTTACATATTTATGTACTTAATAAAAATACCCTGCATTTGGTATATGCTAAACTAGTATACTTGAAGTCTGCTAAATTGGAACAAATTTTGTACTTAATGCACTTTAATTGTGCAGAAATAGTGCTGAAGTCCAACTAAATATATACTGAAGTATATTTGATTGTGCTAAAGTGGAACTATTGCAAGTATACTTTAGGTACACTTTAAATATCTTGCATTTAGAGAACTATTTTTCATATTATTCATATGAATACATATTGTTCAAAGATCATACAGTCCTCATCAATAGTGACATTAAAACACATTTTAGGCATAATATGAAATATGCATGCAAATATGCATATGTCAGTAAATATGTTAATATATTTGAACTATAATTAGTATGAAATCAGTGAATGTTAAATATATTACTTTTTTGCTAGTGTTGTTTGCCTTGCTTTGTTTGCTTTGTTTGGTTTTCTTTTTTTTTTGTTATAAACACTGCCCTGCAGAAGAAATGACGTAGATTTGTTTTCTATATTTTTCTTTTTATTGTTATTTTGTTTTGTTATAAACTACTTTTTTCCTCTAAATACTTTAGGTATAGTCACTGCTTGTCAAACATTTATGGGGATTAAAAAAAAAATACATCAGTCCAGTTAATAGAATTAACATTTTTTAGGTTGTTACTTTGTTATAAAGAAGTTTAGAATGATACGTGAGCCAAAGTATTCTGAAACATAATGATAATCATTTTAAAAACTGTATTTCACCATCTTTTAGCAGTTCTGCCCTATTGACTTTTTTCTTTTCTTTTGTCCTATTGAATATTCGCCTGTTCTCTCCACCTTTTTTTATTGAGCACCGCAGTGAATAATTTAAAACACTCTTTTTTAAAGTAATACATTTCAATGAAGCTCTCCTTTTATGTTCTTGAGTTATAAAAAATAGTCAATCTCATGTCCAGGGAGCTTTAGTTCTACTGCATTGCAGGCTTAAAGCACTTCAAATGAATGCAGGTTTTTATTAAGCAAATGACCACCTGATCCTCAATGACCCAGTTAGGGATGACCAGCCATGGAAAGAAGAAGAAAAAAAAAAACTCTTTAGATGAGAGGCAGAGAAGAGACGCTGGAATATTAAGCACCATATGAAAGCAAAGGGAAAAATATGCTGTATTTGACAGAAGCCTCATAGGAATGGATGTTTATTGGCTTCTCTTACTGTAAATCACAGATTGGTCCACAGAGAAATTTGGTTAATAGTGCAGTCAACATTGTTAATATGTTGGCCGGTGGATGCAGACTGCAGAGTGCCTCCAATATGTTCCAGTGGAACTGTAAACACATTTCCAAATGCTTATAGTTTGTCAAAAGAATGATAGGAGTTCATTTGCTGTGAATTATTAGATGCACAACACTGCACTGATGAGCCAAGTTCTGCGAAACCTCAAGAGGCGGCACATGGAAGCGACTTATAGACTGTCTTTGTTTGTGTACCACCACATCAAATGACCAGCATCATTTACGGTGAATGCGAACATGCAGTGGCCCTGCAGAGTCTATTAGGAAATGACTTGGATTTGTTTTAAACTGCTGTGTGACCTCGGTGACCCTAATAACAAATCTGTGCTTCCTACCGCAGTATTTTAATTAAGGCAAGCAATGGCACTGCTGAGGTGCATTGCTGTGAAAATGTGCTGCTTTCATAAGGTCAGTTTGATGTTTCTGTGATGTAGCATGTGAAAGGTCACTGATGTGTTTATGAGCTGCATTGCATTGCTTTATGGATAGGTTTTTGGTAGAGGGTTTATGGGGAGTTATCATAGCTGAAGATCTATGAGAAAGCATAAAAATTAACACTGCACTTGGGTGGTTAAAATAAAATATGAAATAAATACATACATACAAACATAAATGACATATTTTCCATTCAAATTGTAAAGGTTAAAGTGTATATACTAATTTTTTATATATTAGAGTTCATTTAATTGGTTCTGCTGTTTGACAAAAGATTTTAAATACAAATATTTAATTTATTTTCTCAATTAATATAAATCATAAAAGCAGCACATATAATAATTAAGCAATAATTCATTTTAAATAGTTTTCATGAATTTAAGCACTGCTAATTTGATGCCAACTAGCCACATAACTGTGTATATAAATACACAGTACACAATTAGTACAACTGATTCAATGAAAACAAGCAATTATTCGGCAGAACCATGTGCAGTAATAAATATATACTAAGTTTAGGGTCTGTAAGATTTTGTTTTTGATAGAAGTCTTATATGCTTAAAATAAATATGCATTTATTTTACCCAAAATACGGTAAAATTATAATACTGTAAAATTATAATATAATATAATATAATAATTTATTATATTATATTTAAAATATGATAGTTTTTAGGATTCTTTAATGAATAGAAAGATCAAAATAACAGCATTTATTTGAAATATAATTTTTGTAACATTTATAAGTTACTTTTAAAATTACTTTAAATTGTTTACTTTAAATATTTTAAAAAATTACTTTAAACATTACTTTAAATGCATTTTAAGGCGAGTTTACTATAAAATACTTTAAATAATAATAATAATAATAATGATGTTCATACAGTAGAAGCATGACACCTCAAAATATATTAAATATAAATACAAATAAGTAAGTAATTAGTTCATACACAGACTTCTTAAAGAGAAGATCTTTGCTGACAGGTTACTCTGGTTAGTTTGCAGATGAAATGCTCATGTTTTCTCTCAGTTTGATGTCTTTGAATGTTGTCAGCAGTGTCTGAGCTCCTTCCACGTATTATTTTTGTGGCACGACTCTGACAGGCGCTCTTCCTGTCATACAAAAATGCCTTAAACATTAAACGCTAAGAACACCAGAGAGTCAAATAAACACAGAGTGTGCTTTTTCATTATATTTTCTCAAATTCTCAAGATTCTTTTATTGTCACTATACTAAAAGTACAACGAAATTTGAACAATCCGTACAGTGCAATCACACATAAATTAGTGCAAGCTAAACATCTAATTTAATTAGAAAACAAACAGTAACAGCAAAACGAACAGTCAGATATTGCACGGAAATATTGCACGTTGAGCAGAAAGTGCTGCATGATATTGCACACAATAAAAGAGAGGTAAGTGCAACAGAATATACACACAAACACAAACTGAATAATATAAGATGTAAACTTATACTAAATAGACACACACAGAGGTATACAGAGGGTCTTGTTAACCTGTGTTGCTTGAGATATAATATGCCCCATCAGATTGATGCATTTCTCATTTTTATGTGTGTGTGTGTGTGTAGGCTCACAGCGTTCAGCTCCCGTATAGCACTGGGGTAAAAGCTATTCATATGTGTATTGGTCCGATTTGATGAACTTAAAACGTTTACCAGAGGGCAGCAATTCAAACAAATGATGTCCTGGATGGAAGGGGTCCTTTAAAATGTTTGCTGCCCTTCCAAGGCAGCGTGCAGTGTAAAGTTCTTTTAAGGAAGGCAGAGGACAGCCAATGATTTTTTTGTGCCTAATTGATCACCCACTGGAGAGCTTCCTTGTCTGCCGCTGAGCTGCTGGTGTATCACGTAGAGATGTTATCACACTTTCAATGGCACAGCTATAGAAGGACACTAGCAGCTGCTCTTGTAGATGGTTCTTCCTCAGTGTCCTCAAGAAATAGAGTCGCTGCTGTGCTTTTTTGACCGCTGCTGAAGTGTTTGTGCTCCAGGAAAGATCCTCAACGATGTTCATGCCCAAGAATCTGAAGGCCGGAACCCTCTCCACGCAGACCCTGGTTATGTGCGGTTGTGAGGTTTGTGTTGTGCTTTCGGAAGTCAATGATGAGCTCTTTGGTTTTAGAAGCATTCAGAGCCAGGTTATTTGCCATGCACCATTCTGTCAGTCTCTGAATGTCATCTCTGTAAGCTGTTTCATCTCCTCCTGAGATGAGTCCAACTACGGTCGTGTCATCTGCGAATTTGCAATAGTGTTGGTAGGATGGGTTGAAGTACAGTCATGAGTATAAAGGAAGTGGACTCAACACGGAGCCCTGTGGGGCACCTGTACTCAGAGTTAAGGTGGAGGAGAAATGGGAGCCTAACCTAACCGTCTGAGGGCGGTTAGTCAGGAAGTCCTTAATCCAGTGACAGATAGATGGAGAGCGACCTACAGTAAGTCCAGCAGTTTAGCTACCAACCTGTCAGGGAGGACTGTGTTGAATGCTGAACTGTAGTCAATAAAAAGCATCCTCACATTAGCTGCCTTGGTGTTCCAGGTGGAGCAATGCTGTGTGCAGGGCAGTAGCAATGGCATCTTCTGTGGACCTATTGGTTCTGTATGCGAACTGATGTGGGTCGAAAGTGTCTTGGAGGCTGGCTTTGATGTGCTGCTGAACCAACCTCTCAAAGCACTTCATAATAACTGGGGTAAGTGCAACCGGGCGGTAGTCGTTAAGACCACTGATGACTGTTTTCTTCGGTAATGGAATAATTGTTGCTGACTTCAGACAGGATGGGATGGTGACTGTTGACAGGGACAGGTTGAAGATCTGCAGAGAGTCGATCTGTGCATTCTTTGAGTGCCCTTCCCGTCACTCCATCTGGGCCTGCAGCCTTCCTTGGGGTAACAGCCCTGAGCACACTCCTCGCCCTGTGTTCCTATATTGTGAATGGGCGTGCGTGTCCATTGGGGGCGGGTGTTGGTAATGTGACAGTCTCTGTCGCTTTCACTTCAAAGCGGGCAAAGAAACAGTTAAGTTCTAATGCCAATGAGACATTAGCGTCTGAGATTGTGTGATTAATGCTTTTGAAATTTGTAAAATGTTGAATCCCCCGCCAAAGTTGTTGTGGGTGAAGTGGTCCTCAATCTTTCTTTTGTACTCTGCTTTTGCATCCTTGATGGCTTTCTTAAGGTTAGCTCTGGCTGCACTGTAGAGGGCTTTATTTCTGGACCTGAAGGCAGCATTACGTTCTTTTAAAAGGGTCCTGACCCCTCTGGTCATCCAGGGCTTCTGGTTGGAATAAATCCAGATGCGTTTGTCGACAGTGACATTGTCGACACAGTTCTTAATATAGCAGAGTACTGTTGATGTATACTCCTCCAAATCCTGATTATCAAAGACATCCCAATTGGTTCTTTCGAAGCAGTCTTGGAGCTGAGAAGAGGCTCCTTGTGGCCATTTTTTCACAATCTTGGTAGTGCTGGGAGCTTTCCTTCTTAAAGGGGTGTATGCTGGGATTAAAAACACCGAAAGGTGGTCTGACTGCCCTAAATGAGGCAGTGGAATTGACCTGTAGCCTTTCTTGACATTTGAGTACACCTTGTTCAAGATGTTTTCCCCCCTTGTTGCACATTTGATGTGCTGATGGAATTTGGGAAGAATTCTTTTTAAGTCTGCATGATTAAAATCCCCTGCTACGATGTGAACTGCGACAGGATGAATAGTCTGATTAGATATTTCTGCATTTCTGTCAAACGTGAGGGTTTATGAGAAAGGAGTTTAATCTGTGGATAAACTGAGATAGACGCGGTACACGAGTTTCCAGCAAGGCAGTGCCGGCATGAATAAATTAAACGGGTCACTGTGTTACTATTTATTGTTTCTCTGTTTCCTGTTTTATTTGTACTGTTGTAGTCGTGCTTGTCAGTTTCTGTTCTCTGTCATGTGGTTATTATTCAGAGCTAATCTTTTAGTCTTATTGTGGTTTGTGTTGTTAAATCTTGAGGTTTTATTCTAGTATTCAAAATTTGGGTGGCTCAATTTACCCCTATTCACTGTCTGTCACTCAAGATGAAGTAAGTTAAATGTGAGCGGTATCACGAGCAGCTCGTGGGGGTCTTCAGCTCAGACACAAAAAGCTGTGTGATCAGTCACTGTCAGTCAAGTTTCATGAGTCTCTGTCCTCCACCCGTGTGGTTCATTCTGACAGGACGTCGCTCTCCATGACGCTGAAAAAATACTAGCAGGGGTTGTTAATGTGTGTGCGTTGTGGCGAAATGCCTGATGTTTCATAATTTTGTACGCCACCTCAGGCAGAGCAGCACTGTACATGACAGTTATATATTGTCCCAATAGTTTGGTCCACTAATTTTGATTAATTACATTAACAGCTTCTGATTTGACGACATGAGGTAATTAGAAAACAGCAGTTTCAGTGGAGCGGTTGGCACACAAGTATATGCACATATTGCCCATATAGGCTGTATACCACATATTAAAAGAAATGTTATATTTTAAAGCTCATTCATTCATTCATTCATTCATTCATGTTACTAAGACCTGAACTGTAATGGTAAAATATGTTTGAGCTTGAATATTATTTAAAGTGAAGAACTTTACAGCCTTAATGTTAATTT
>NW_015537936.1:12757-15735 GCF_001515605.1 Sinocyclocheilus anshuiensis | reverse complement strand
TAGTGAAATATATTTGAATATTTTATAAATATTCTAATAGTTTCTGATGTTCTCATTATTATTATTATTATTATAGCTAATATGCTGATTTAAACAATCAGAATTAAAAAAATACAATCGCAAAATAATGTTTTCTTTTTTTGTATTGTCAGATTCCAAAGGACCCATGAAAAGACATGGAAAACAATCTCAGCTTGATAGGCTAATAAATAGGCATTAATTCTGTACACTTATAAATAAGACTCCGCACTTGAAAGCACAGGCCTGTAGCTGCAGTGTGCTATAATTCACCCCAGTACCACCTGCCACGCAAACTTCACAAACGTCCAAATACCGCAGACTTTATAACAGCTTATTTGCATAGAGGCGACCAATAGGCGTGAAGATCTGTCTTTAATGTCACGTAAATTGGTCTGTTTCCTGTGCTCGGCACTCCATTATTACAGCCTGTCTGTGTTTGTTTACATGCAGAAGCTCAATTTGCATTGTGCCCTATTACTTTCAACTCAATTATCCTGATCAATAAACAGATGGGGAAATAGAGACCGCTGTGTGTTTGTCTGAACATACATTACGAACCGCAAGTTTTCTTTCCATTAATGTGCGACTGGGTTTGAAGTGTTATACAAGTATGTACAATGTACACCGTATACTATGTACTATTTTTAGTGCTGCTTGCAATTACTATATAAAAGCCTTAGATTGAGGGACCTGAGTCATATCCAGAAACCCTATTGAACTGACTCTTTTAAACCAATAAACATTCATCACGTGACCTCATTACATTGCATGTATAATTCAACTGTGGCATCTCATACATAAAAGTAGTTATTTAGTATTTTTAATCTGACTTTATTTAACAAAAAAATGCCTTGACTCTTGACAGGAGCATTGCATACTAATAGTAATAGTATACCGTAATAATGCTATTTGGAACATACAGCCTGCGTCCATTTGTTTGCATTCGCTTTACCTGTGCGTCTCTTCCAGTGTTCAACCTTCGTATTTTGAATAATAAGGTCATTCCTGAGTGCTCATATTTCTTTCCTTTAATGAGAATAGCATGAACAGTCCTCTGCATCTCCACAGATCGAGCAACATTGTTATATGACCAACCTGGATTTAAATAGCGTGTCCGGCTCTGCTGTTGTTTTAGCAGGATGATGAATACGATAAAGAACGAAATTTACATTTCCCCCCTGGAAGACTAACACGGAGCTGCTGATTTATGACTGTAATGCAAAGTTTAGCAAAGCTAATTAGGGACAGTGTTCCCTGGGTCAGATTTAATCAGGGGAATGTTTACAATGGCTGCTGAGGAGAGAGAAGTGCTGTGGAAATGTGAGGAATGAGGTATTACAGTGGAGCTTATGCTCTCAAGAACACCTAACATAGCAAACAGTTTGATTACAGCTCTTACAGTGAAGGAAAACACAGTTTTGATGAATGAGAGCTATTTTCACAATTAGGCAGGTTCATGCCTTGTTTTAAGGCCTTATGTTGCCTAGTCCAGTAAATTAAAGCATCATGTCAGAAGCAAATTGTTTTTGGCTATAGTGAGGTTTTAATTGTGAATGTCGATTTTGAATGCATTTTCTGCACTGTTCATGAAAATAGCATAAAGCTTGCCAGACAATACTGCTCATTTAACTGGTTTATCAGGCAGCAAACTAAACCCAGTTTATCCATTTTTAAAAGAAGTCTCTTCTGCTCACCAAAGCTGCATTTATTTGATAAAAAATACAAACTGTAAACTACAATACAATAGAAACTTAAAAACTTTATTAAAGTAAAATAACATTAGAATTTAAAATAACTGAATGAAGTTTATTTATGTGTTGCAAAGCTGAATTTTCAGCATCATTACTCCAGTCTTTAGTGTCACATGATCCTTCAGAAATCATTCTAATATGCTGATCTGCTGCTCAAGAAACATTTCTGATTATTAATAATGTAAACAGTTGAGCGGCATCATATTTGAATGTGGAAACCGTGATACATATTTTTTAGGATCTTTGATGAATATAAAGTTTAAAAGAACAGCATTTATTTGAAAACGAACTTTTGAACATTAATTCATCTCATAAAATAGCTAATTGCTATTTGTGCAGACTTGTTGTACTAGAACTAAACTTGAATTTAAGTGCCATAAATAAATAAATAAACAAACAAACAAAGGAAACAAATCCCCCCAAGCAAAATCACTTGAACACCTCACATTGCAATTTTGATTTCCAAGCTTGAAAGTATATGCTTTCCAGGACGGTAATCAGATCTCAGGTGTTCAAGTGATTTTACTCTGAGTAAAATGGGCATTTTAGGCTATTTCACATTTCCTTTTCATTCTTTTTACTTCCTGACAACAACAAGAAGTCATTAGCCATTTCCAGTGCTAGTGCAAAAAAAAAAAGTGCTGCAAATGCTTTAGATGTTATTTAACGGATAGTTCCGGTCCTTGATTCTGATTGGTTGAGCCGCGTTTGAAGCTGTTGTAAATTACTCTACAAACATACACCTTTGTTTACGTTTGTGTGTTACTCGGCAACCACTTTGTTGCAACCACAACTGATTCTGAGGAACTACATTGTTTGGTGGAAGAATAATGTTTGTATTAATATCAGTAATACACTTTATTTGCTCTGTTTTATTTTGTGAAACCTTACTACGTATATGGAATAACCGTTCTATAAAAGCAATAAGCCCCGTGAAGCTGTGGTTTACAGTGAATTTATAACAGCTAAGGGGCGTTTATTGCTTTGTTTTAGTCTGGTCTGTTATAGAAAATGATAGAAAAGTACCTTGTAAACCAGCTAAATGAGTATTTTCTGGCAAACCTTTCAATATAATTTAATGATGAAAAACTGCAGTTAGCCTCCATGATTCTAATCTAATCATTCTGTTGCGGTCACTTCCTGTTTGTTGCTGCCGTGTGTTTTGAGTTTGAGCTCCGTCAAGTTAATTCTTTGTCGTCTAATTTT
>NW_015537936.1:6795-8977 GCF_001515605.1 Sinocyclocheilus anshuiensis | reverse complement strand
GCGATACCGTTGACTTGATTGCAAAGATACTATTTAAACTGAGCTGGATGTTGACATCACTGAATTCAATGATGAACTGTCTTTAACTGAAGAATTTGTGTTTACTATTGTCATTTTGCATTATTGACACACTATTTTCCTAATTAATGCTGTTCAGTTGCTTTGACACAATCTGTATTGTTAAAAGCGCTATATAAATAAAGGTGACTTGACTTGACTTGACTAGTATTCCATTTTGGACATATAAAGTCATTGTTGGTTCATAAATGGGCTAAATGTGTATTTCTTTCTGATAAATATGACCTTGTGGTTGTTCACTTTGGAAGTATATGACTTGAATTAACGGCATAAAGAGAGGGAGAACAAGAAAGAATGAAGGCGAGTTCCGTCTGTGGCCAGTTATCCTCCCGTAAAGAGTATTAAAGTAAACTCTCTTTATTAATAATAGAAAGCACAAAACCCTGGACATCCAGCGCAGTTCAACACTTAAAGTGTTCGGATCACTCCCACAGCTTATTGAATCATTTATGAAACAAGCAAGACGCTGGAGTTTCTCTCCTATCTCACTCACTGATATTAAATTCAAAGGCGATTGGTACTAGATCTTTCTGTTATCGTGGAGTTTCACTTTCGTACGGTTTTGACAAACTATGCATCCCGGAGCAAAGGCTACCTTGAGTTCTTGAGTCTTGAGCAATGATTTCAACTCTTACCACTGTAAATGAATGAACCTGAGCGGACCGATCTACAAACTGCTTTTATTGCCTCTCAAAATAGTCAGAAAGGTCAAGACAAAGAGGGATCAGTGCAGATATGAGGCTTCACTCTGAAGCGTTCCCAGTTCGCCTTTTTCCAAGAACATTCATTTAATATCCAACCCAAATGTGGTTTGACATCTTTGGCTAGAAAGACAAAAGCAATAGACGTGGGACAGATGGAGAGACACCGCAGCCTTTTGGGAAACAGAGCTCTGAAAGACTCAAATAACAGCTTAATCCCATTTAATTAAAATTCAATAAAATAATTCACGCTAAATAAGTTTTAATTTGTTCATGCATTTAATTGAGTTTTGAGCCAGGGAACACAATGAGTTATAATAAAGCACAACTATCACTATATAATTCCATTATAACAAATTAAGTAAAAGGAATAAAATAATAAGTCAAGTGTGCATAGGTCAGACCCCTTCTAGTCCTTAGAAACCAGAACCAGACAAAGACAGCGGCAGAAAAGGGCAGCACTGTTCTCAAAAAGAGCAATTGAATAACTTGATAATAATTGAGTTTTAATGGTTAACACTATTCTTAAGGTTTTAATTGTAATTGTTTCTTGGCAGAAGGTTCTTCTCCTTTAGCCGCTTTATGAACTGGTTTACCTTCTTGTTATTGTCTGGAAGCAAAGTGTAGGCAGCATTAGTGATCCACAGACAGTATTGAGTGAGACAGGAAACTGATTGCTTTACAAACATCACTGAAACCCCATTTCTGCACTCTTCTCTTTGTTGAAGAGAAAGAGGGTTTAATGCAGTGTGGAGGCATGTGCATGAATGCGACTTACTCGTCCTGTCATTTGGCAGAAACTGACATTTAAAGGGGTCATATGATGCTTTTTTAAAGATCATTATTTTGTGTATTTGGTGTAACAGAATATGTTGACATGCTTTAATGTTCAAAAAACACATTATTTTTCAAATACTGTACATTATTGTAGGTCCTCTATGCCCCGCCTCTCTCAAACGCTTCGTTTTCTACAAAGTCCCTCCTTCCGACAAGCGCAGTCTGCTCTGATTGGCCAGCTGACCCAGTGCATTGTGATTGGCCGAACACCGCAAGCACTCGTCGGAAATGTAACGCCCCTTACCATAATCGCGAGCTTCAGCTTTCAAAATAAATGTAAAGACAGAGCCCGAAAGGGGAACAGAGTCGCGTGACAGACACAGTGATGAAGCTGGTATGTGTTTGCAGTACACAAGCCACGGTTAAGACAGCTGACTCCACTGTGATGTGACCCCCTCTCTCTCTCTCTCTCTCTCTCTCTCTCTCTCTCTCTCTCTCTCTCTCTCTCTCTCTCTCTCTCTCTCTCTCTCTCTCTCTCTCTCTCTCTCTCTCTCTCTCTCTCTCTCTCTCTCTCTCTCTCTCTCTCTCTCTCTCTCTCTCTCTCTCTCTCTCTCTCTCTCTCTCTC
>NW_015537936.1:4429-6726 GCF_001515605.1 Sinocyclocheilus anshuiensis | reverse complement strand
ACAATCAGCTTGTAACACTCCAAAGAGAAAGGAAAACTTGAAATCGCATCATATGACCCCTTTAAACCACTGTTGTTATTGTTAAATATATATATATACTGTATATAATAATAATGTTTAGCAAAAATAAATATAGTGTATAAAATAATTTTGAATTTATGCATTATATAAACTAGTGAAATAATTAAATAATAAATAAATGAAATAAACGAATGAACGAACAAACAAACAAACAAAAACAACGACATTTAAGCCACTGTTTTTATCATTAAGACACACACACACACACACACACACACACACACACACACACACACACAGCAAGTGTTATAAACAAGTAAATGTTGCCTTGGTTACACACCTGAGGAAAAAAAAAAAACAGGATTGCCAAAATAAATACATACATATTTTTAGAAACAAAAACTAAACAAAAAATTTAAATATTAAAATAACACTTATTTGAAATTGAGACCCCCCCCTCAATTAACACATTTCATGTGCATTCATTCATTCGTTCATTCATTTATTTCTAAATATTTCACGAATGAATGAATGAATCTGTGTCTATGAATGAACGATTTGAACTTTGCAACTCTATCTGTCTATCTGTCTGTCTATCTATCTATCTGTCTGTCTATCTGTCTGTCTGTCTATCTATCTATCTATCTATCTATCTATCTATCTATCTATCTATCTATCTATCTATCTCTATATGGGTATGTTCACTGGTGGAGCAAAAGTTGACATTGTGTTAAAAATGTAAGTAATACTAATTGTGCATTGAACTCACAGAAAAACAATATTGCACTCAGAATCATGCTGTTGGTCTGAATTTGTATTCATATACCATTGATGGATACTCTGAATAAAATGTGTCACAGGGCCACAGGTAAAGGGGAAGACCGGTGGAAAACCTGATCCAAAGTGAGAAATGAGGTGGAAGAAGATAAAAGAGGATTAAACAGGCTAGACTGCCCAGCAAAGACCGATCCTAGGTCCATGTGTGTGAGAACAGCAAGCAGAACATCAGTACATGGAAGAAGACTTCAGAGAATCACGGAGCATGTTGTTTATGACAGGAGCGTCATGTAAGAGTTACACTGTTTTATGATCAAGCAGAAGCTTACCAGTAACATCTGCAGTGGATTGAATGAATGTGTCAGCAGTAAGCTTTCATCCCACTATGGCTAGGACCCATTCACCTGTTTGATGTCACACAATTAATATTCATATTCATTCAATCCGACATCTTGTCTGGAACATACATAGAGAATATCAACATTTACACACATGCTCTATATGTCTTTCTCTCTTTTTGTGTCTTTGTTACGGTTTCTCACATTCTACCAAAAAAAACAAAACAATACAATACAATAGATGTTTTCTACAATACATAGGTTTGAATCTGACTTTTTTGTTCACTTTTTTGAGTTGTCCGTATTTATTTAATTTAATTTTATTTTATTAAAAGCTAATAATTTTAGCTTTAGATTTTTTTTCACAATACTTTCATGTGCTTTTAGTTGAGCTATTTTATTGTCAGCATTATTAATCCATAGATGTTTATCAGTGACTGTGGCATATTGGTTATAATTTATTTTGTGATTTCTCGAGAATGAAGCAATTCAGATAATATGAAGCCCCCTAAAAATGGTTTAACAATGTATGTCTGTGGCATACAGATCTGCTACAGGAAATACAGTTTTTCCAACTGCTTTTTGCCATGAATGATCCTGTTTAGAATCAGTGTTTTTGCATCTTTCCTTAATAACTATGTATATTCCTGCAAACTCATTTGAACACAGCTAGTCCGGTGAATATTTTTTTTTAGGCCATGACTGGCATGATAGCTGTGCTGCATGAGCTGCCAGTAGTTAATTTGGCTTAGTAACCTTTAATTTAAACTATAGATAATTATTATTTTTGACCTCTTTTCCAGATGACACATCTGTTTCTATTCTCAGCTGTAGGCAGAATCAAAGCCTGTGGATGTGGCTCACTCTGTGACATTAATATTCATCGGTAGCTGGAGTATATTAGATGTTGGAGATTCATGCGATTTGACCGCTGCTCTTCATTATGCTTTTCTCTCCTCACCGCTTCTGTTCAAACCTTTCTCCCTCCACAAAACAAATATTGTTAATACAAAATCTGTGCATTTGGCAAAAAAATATCTCCATGCTATTTCCTCTCAGAAATTACTGCATGTTTATCATGTTCGCGCCATTCTTTTTTGTAATATAGAAAAACAACTTAAATGTGACCCTGGACCACAAAACCAGTCTGAAGTCGCTTGG
>NW_015537936.1:0-1716 GCF_001515605.1 Sinocyclocheilus anshuiensis | reverse complement strand
TTTCAAATAGTTATATTTCGGCCTTATTTTGTCCTACCCTTACAAACCATACATCAATGGAAAGCTTATTTGTTCAGCTTTCAGATGATGTATAAATCTCAATTTTGAGAAATTGACCCGTATGTTTTGTGGTCCAGGGTCACAAATATCAGTCTGTTCTAAAGACTTCAAAATGCTTGAATATAAAGCATTTCTTGCATGAAGCACTTTTGTGTCCTTTCTGAAGCTTCCACTGTAATTGCATGGATCAAAATTTAAACTTTTGTTATTTCTTTTACATAAACCAGCCTAGGTAACTCCAGCCAAAAATGAAGGTCTTTCCTAAGGTTGAGAATGTTATTACATTTTTATGAATGATTGCAAAAACAAATACTTTTTTTTTCCCTTTCAGAATCAAATGCACTGATGAGTTATTCGCAGTGAGACCAGGAATGTGTATTAAGAAAGCATGCTGATGAGGAAATGAGGGGAGAAAATGAAAGAACAGAGGTATGAGAATGGACAGAGAGACAAACAGAAAGGATAAGAATAGGTTGGAGATTTGCAAACAAATTTAATAACCAGCTGGTAGAGGCGAATTAGTTTTCTTGCTTTGTACTTTGCACAGACCTCTTAGACCGACAGAGAGAGAGATGGAGGGAGTGAAGCGTACAGTTGATATGTATTGTATTGCAACAGGGGGAAAGCCACATCCATTTAGACCTCAGTTGTTTGGGCAATGGACACAATATCAGATGTACATTGAATTTGGAGACCGGGTAAAATATTACCTGCTGTTTTGAAATACAGAGCAATTTATTTATGAAGTTTCTAAGTGGTTTTAGCATGTTGCTGTGATGTTTGTGGGTGTTAGAAATGGTTATTTCCAAGTCAAAACAGTCCACCATCAAGTATCTGTGATATTTAGTAAAGTTACAGCGCACATCTCTTCAACAAGACACATGATTTGAGGAATCACTGCAGGATCAGTTATGAGATTTGTTCAAAAAGCCTCAGTATGAGGAATAACAATACTTGGCAAACATCACTCTGAAAAATGGTTATGAACACCAAAGCCTAACCAGTGTTACTTATATTTATGTAGTATTTATTAATGTTTTGAGTGGGCTTTTATTTTTATATTTTCAGTTTTCATTTTAATTTTAGTTTTAGTAATTTTGTATATTGAATATTTATATTTAGATATACATATTTTTGTTTTAGTTTTAGTAATTTTAATACTTCAGCTTAAAAAATATTTTGGTTAGTTGCCAAGGCAACATTTTAAATTTTCATTTAAATTTAAGATCTTCAACTAACATTTATTAGTTAGCCTTATTTATTAGCCTTATATCAATTACAGAAAATAATTTTTAATAGATTTTTAATAGATATTTTGAATGAGCTTTTTTTATTTTCAGTTTATTTTAATTTCCAAAAGCAATTTTGTAATATTTTTAAAATATTTTAAATTAACTTTTATTTTTATATTTTCAGGTTTCATTTTAGTTGTATTATTTTGCCATGTGCTTTTGTCATTTTATTAGTTTATTCGTTTATGCTTTCATTTAGATATGATTATATATATTTCAGTTTTAGTACTTCAACTTACAACAAAACATATTTCAGTTAGTTGCTAAGGCATCATTTTAAATTTTAATTTAAGATATTAATCTATTATTTATTTCAGTTACAAATGATTTAATAGATATTTGTTTAAATATATGTGTGTGTATA
>NW_015537935.1:1148946-1152093 GCF_001515605.1 Sinocyclocheilus anshuiensis | reverse complement strand
ATTCTTAAGAGCATTTCTGAGAAGTTTTATACATACGGGCCCAGAGGTCTATCAACTCAATGTGGTTATATTAATCAAAAATAAATGAGAAATGTTTACATAATCATAGGGAGTAATTCATGAAACTAAGTAAATGGAAATTTCGAACAAAAAAATATATAATAAAATCAGAAGCGCTCAGTTCTCGGCTCCACTCACCCAGGAATTCACAGCAAACACTCAGACAGCTGTCCATTTTCTTTCCCCCTTCTCTCCTCTTTTCAGAAGATGAAGTCTCTAAACTTATCCTCTCCAGCCATCCTACCACCTGCCCTCTAGACCCTATCCCCTCACATCTCCTACAAGCTATTTCACCTGCACTTCTGCCTTCACTCACACACATCATCAACACATCTCTTCTCACAGACATTTTTCCCACAACATTCAAGCAGGCTCGGGTAACCCCACTGCTTAAAAAAACTGCACTAGACACCTCACTTGTTGAAAGCTACTGTGACAACCACAGGCAAGCGCTGAACCAGTTGCACGCTCATGCTTATAACATTGTTTTCTATAGAAGTAGAAATTATGGAGACTGGATCTTTTACTCCTTCCTAGTCAAGTGATGCTGCATCATTTAGTCATTGGTATTAAAACAGAGTGACTTATTTAGTCACTAGGTAGTGTTAACTAATACGCCTGAATTATGAAGTAGCACTCTGGGTAAAAATAATAAGCAAATGTGAGACTTACCAAGTCTCAAAGGGGGGAATGTCGAAGATTTTTATTAATCAAAGTATGAATTAATCAAGCATAATCAAGACGAATCTAGCCATTTATATATCCAGTTAATCTTCCATTATAAACATATGTGCCTGTGTGTAAAAACAGCCTACGTGGCAGAATATCCAGACCCTCAGATGAGAAACATCTGGAAAAATAAAAGTGGGCTTTCTTTCTTTACCATAACAAGACTTGGGGGGGCCCCTTCTCTAGGGAAATATCGAATTATATGCATAAGGAAAACTGTATGGAAATATACCCCACGCCTTAAAGTCAAAACTGTATGTAAAGAGAAGCAGAAAAACACTCTGGAGATTTTTTCTGCAGAGAACTTCTCCGCTTTATTCTCGTTGTAATAAAGTGTGTTTCTTCTGGCATCAAAACTCAAGACTGAGTGTGGTTCCTTAGATGAGCGGCAGGCGACACTACAAATTGGCGACCCAGATGGGACTGGAAAAGAGCGGCAGAGTGGACGACCACTTTGGGCTGGCTTTTGGCGAGCAACACACAATAACGGTGGCCACCGAACGGTAAGCAATTTTGCTTATATAATTAGTGTGTGTTGTTTGCCGGTCTGCCCTCGGTGGTAAGGACACTTAAAATCTGCTCTTCCAGAATTAGGAAATAAAAAAAATAATAAAAAAAGGGGTTTTGATGTCAGAAGAAATAACTGCATGCACAGATTTGGTTTACTAGAAAAAAAAAAGGGGGTTTTATTCCAGAAGAAATAACTGCATGCACAGATTTGGTTTACTGTTAGGCAGGCCTTGATAGGTGACCTAAATTGAAACTGGATAGTGTAGGTAGAAATACATTACATGTAATGGTCTGTGTATATTGTAGTCGGGACCTAAAAGGACAGCAACAATGAAGCAGATATAGTAAAGGAAAGCGCGCAAAGTCCTTTGGATACCACTCTGTAGGAGAGGAAACGTCGCACCCCTCTTGGCAGAGTGTGGACGCAGCTCTTGCCACACCCGAGAGGGATGAATGAATGATTAGCCCTGTATAAATAAAGGGAAACAATATGTATGCATTATCCCTATAAATAAAGGGAAAAGGAATTAAAGAATGAGCCCTGTCTGAATAAAGGGACGAGAAGTGTGAATGTGTTTAGGAAAATGAATGAATGATGAGCCCTGTCTGGATAGAGGGACGAGAAGTGCAAATGTGTTTAGGAAAATAGTATCAATAAAAATTGAATCAAGATCTGTTATAGGCTTTTGCATTTGTGGTGTCTGTGTGAAAGAGAAGGAGAAAATTTTCTATGATCAGTGCAGTAGAAGTGAGATCAAGGCACTAAGTTAAATAAGTATATTAAAAAAATAATTATAAGTGCGGACAAAATAATAAAGAGAAGTAAAAATAAATAAGAAATTATTATTAGAAATGTATACATACTGAGTGATTGTAAAATAGAGTTGAGACTATCAGTTCATACAAAAAAAAAAGAGTAAATGCATCAGACAGAATAAAAAACAAAATTCAAAAGAGAAGTAAAGATAAATAAAAAATTATTATTAGAAATTTTTACATACTGAGTGATTGTAAAATAAAGTTGAGACTATCAATTCATACAAAAATAGTAAATGCATCAGACAGAATAAAAACCAAAATTCAAAACTGCATGTCACAGAATAAAAACTAAAATTAGGAGAAATTTGTTAAAATAGTTACATTAAAATTGAATGGTAATATTATAGGAAAAGCTATGGCAGTCACTCCAGTGGAAATATTAGGATTAACATATCCACTGTGTAAAGAGTTAATAAACAAGATATCAAACAAATGGCAGAAGAGAACAAAAAATCTGGAGACAAAGTGGCCACAGGAGGGGACATTTGAGGTAACATTGTGTGAGGAAATGGAAACTCTGATAAAAAAACATAAAACTAAGAGTATCAGTAAGAAACGAGAAGCAAAAAGGGAAAAAGAGAAAGAAGTGATAGCCATGTTTAAAAAGGAAGGGGAGGACATATTAAAAAATATAAAACAGGCCAGAAAAATACTGAAAGAGGCAGACAAAAATACGAAGAAAAAGGAAAGATTATTTTCTGAGCTGCCCCCAGAGGGAGAGTTCCCAATCCTCAAGGGAACAGTAGAAGTAACTGGAGAAATGCAAATGGAAGGGCCAGTAGAGTTGGAAGAAAAAAAGGAACCAGCTGTAAAAACGAAGAGGCAAGAGAGAAAAGAAAGTGAAAGATATTTACAGATGGATTGTTATAGACAGGCACGCATAGTGTTAGAAAAGATGAAAACAAAACAAGATAGAACAAAATTTGAGGAAGAGTTAGAAGAAATAGAAGAGAAAATTAAAGAATCAGGAAAAAAGATACAAGAGGTAAATAGATTGGAAAGAGGGAGAAGTAAGTTGTTCGAAAGTAC
>NW_015537935.1:1142838-1148921 GCF_001515605.1 Sinocyclocheilus anshuiensis | reverse complement strand
TGCACAACTCCCAATTTTAATCAAGGGTGCGCAGGGACAGTATGTCCCCTGGGCCTCACAGGACCTCGAGGGGCTGGTCACTCGACTCCCAAATCTGCATGAGGGGGCTGGCAAATGGATAAGGGTATTTGAGGAAGAAACTATGGGCAAATATTTGGCTGTAGGGGACATTAAAGCTTTGATGGCTAAAATAGTAGGAGGGGCAAAGATGGATGAAATGCTTCAAACAAATTCTCTGGACAGAGCAGTGAACTCTCATAATATGGATGGAATTGTTTTTGATGCATTCCATCCAGCAGTGTGGCAGGCACTGCGTGCGGAATACCCGATCAGACTGGATCCTAAATCATTAAAAGGACAAGCGCTGGGCGACACACAAAATCCAACCACATATGTCCAGAGACAGCTGAAAAGGTGGAAACAAGAGACTGAAGGGAATCCAGAAGGAGACCCATTAATGGCAACATTGTTTAGACATGCTGTGATTGATGCTATGCCGCCAGCCGTAAAAAGCAGGCTGGAGGATGTGGTCGGTTTAAACTCTAAAACGCACAAAGAGTATTGTGACCATGTGTCTCATGCCGTAGAACAATACAGAAAAAATGAGCAAAAGCTCAAGAGTCAAGAGAAAGAGCTACAGCGAAAACTAACTCATTTACAGCTTGAAGAACTGACAAACAAAAATAAGAAAAAGATTCAAGCTTCAATAAAGAAAGAAGAAGCAGAACAAATGACAATGATGTCTCCAGTAAATACTCCACAACCTACTATTCTGTCAAGCCATCCTACAGCAGTACCTCCAAATGCACACCCAATCCCAGTACCTATAATTAATGTTTATACTCAACAGCCAGGACCAATGGGATGGAGAAAAAAACCAATACAGATAGGCCAGAGAGGAAGAGGCAAATCTTTTACTGGTCCTCCAGGTGTGTGCTGGGCATGTGGACAGCCTGGACACAATAAAAAGGACTGTCCCACCTATCCATGGCAACAGTACCCTCAGGGGGGAAGGGCTATCAAGGCCAAAATTAACAAAATATGTGAAAGTACTAAACTTAACTGGATTGATGCATTACCTCTTGCACTAATGAGCTATCGCATGCAAACTAACAGGAACACCGCATGAAATGCTTACGGGTCGACTCATGCCTGTGCCACATTGTAGAGGTCCCTAAAAAGGACCACCTCTAGAGCAATTACAAGTGGAACTTCGCTCGTATATGAAGAAATTAACTGCCATACATAGAGCTATCTATTTACAGGACAACCGAGAGGAATTCCCAATAAATTCAAGGCAAGAGATGAAATAAAAGCAGGTTTTGAGTCAATATTTGTTTGGATCACACCAAACAAAAATACAGAGTGGATTAATTACATTTATTATAATCAACAAAGATTCATTAATTATACTGATGATGCGTTATCCTTATTAGGAGACCAAGTGCACGCAACAAGTAGAATGACATGGCAAAACAGACAGGCTCTTAATTGGCTCTTGGCAGACAAGGGAGGAGTTTGTGTTATGTTTGGAGATCAATGTTGTACTTTTATACCAAATAATACTGCCCCTGGGGGAGCTTTTAGTGAAGTTATGACTAAAATAAAAAAATTAAGAGCTGAAGTTACAGAAAATGCCGGAAGAGACGAACGGATTTGGGATTGGATTGATCTGAAATTTGGAGCATGGGGAGCATGATTTGCTAGAGTAGGAATGATTTTAGGAGTCGCCATATTAGTAGGAGGAATATTATTTTGCTGTATATTACCTATATTAAGAACATTAATCGTCAACGCTACTCTTAAACAAATGGAAATGATAAAAGTCCCAAAGAATCAACAAATATTTACAGAAAGGAACCTGGATGAATATTATGAAGGATGGTATACCATTGTTTTCTATTGAAGTAGGAGATAAGGAGACAGGATCTTTTACTCCCTTCCTAGTCAAGTGAGGGGGGAGACGTTTGGTCCTGATGCTCCAAAACCAGAGTGCTACTGCATCATTTAGTCATTGGTAATAAAACAGAATGACTTATATAGTCACTAGGTAGTGTTAACTAATACGCCTGAACACAGAACACCCAGCTTGACAATAACCAATCTGGATTTATAAGTCACCATTCAACTGAAATTGCCTTGCTGTCAGTCACTGAAGCACTACGGAGTGCAAAAGCTGAGTCCAAATCTTCAGTTCTCATTCTGCTAGTTCAGTTCATTCTATCTGCTGCGTTCGACACTGTTAATCATCAAATCCTTCTGTCCACCCTCTCATCGTTGGGCATTATCGGAACTGCACTCCATTGGTTTGAGTCTAACCTCACAGGTAGGTCCTTCAGGGTGTCTTGGGGAGGAGAGCTATCTAAATCACCTCAACTGGTCACTGGAGTTCCTTAGGGATCAGTTCTTGGGCCCCTCCTCTTCTCTATATACACTACCATCATTCAGACACATGGTTTTTCCTACCATAGCTATGCTGATGACACACAGCTCTATCTCTCATTTGAACCAGATGATCCAACGATACCTGCTAGGATCTTAAGGCCTTTTCACACTGAGCACAATGCGAAAAAGTGAGGCGAATTGCGACGAACGGTGCTTTCACACAGAGTGCGAAACGATTGATCGCTTTCTGCTAATTCTTGCCTGCACGCTAGGTGGCGCTGTCCAACAATGCATTTTTCCTCAGATATGTATCTCGTATATGGAGTTAACATTGTCCGCTGCTCAATATACAGCATTAAATACAAGATAAATAAATGTCATAAACATCCTTTATTGTTATGAAAATACCATGAACTGCATAAAAACATGTACAGAAAATATCGTCACAATCATATGCCTATTTGCTTTCATATCAGCAGATGAAAGAACATCACCTGCAGCTCAACCTGGCAAAGACAGAGCTTCTCATCTTCCCAGCCATCCCATCAGTACAGCACCAGTTTACCATCCAACTGGGCTCATCAACGATAATCCCATTGTGTTCGGCCAGGAATGATCCTTGATGATCAGCTGACCTTTAAAGATCATATTGCAAAAAACAGCACAGTCATGCAGGTTCACACTACTCAACATCAGGAAGATGAGCGCCTTCCTAACAGAGCATGTAACACGGCTTCTCGTCCAGGCCCTTGTCATTTCTAAGCTGGATTATTGCAATGCTCTTTTGGCTGGACTTCCAACATGTGCAATCAGGCCTCTGCAAATAATTTAGAATGCAGCAGCACATCTTGATTTCAATGAGCCCAAGAGAGCCCATGTCACACCGCTTCTCATCTCTCTGCACTGGCTTCCAGTCGCGGCTTGCATCGTGTTCAAGACATTGGTGCTTGCCTACAGATCAGCCACGGGCTCCGCACCCTCCTACCTCCACTCTCTCCTATGCATCTACATCCTATGCATCTCCTATGCATCAACATCCCCCGCCTGCGGTTGATAAATGAACGGCGGCTCGTAGTCCCATCGCAGAGAGGCACAAAATCACTCTCAAGGACGTTTTTTTTCACCGTACCCTGTTGGTGGAATGACCTTCCTAACCCCATCTGGGAAGCCGAATCCCTCACAATCTTCAAGCAACAACTGAAAACTCATGTCAAGTCGAGTCACCTTTATTTGTATAGCGCTTTATACAATACTGGTTGTGTCAAAGCAGCTTTACAATGTCAAACAGGAAAATAGTTTGTCAATAATGCAATACAATAACAGAGTCATTTTTCCAGCTAAAGTCAGTTCATTGATGATTCAGTGATGTCATCATCCAGTTCAGCTCTCTTCCAAGAGTGTCTGTGCAATCAGTCAAGCATCCCCAACTAAGCAAGCCAAAGGCGACAGTGGCAAGTAACCAAAACTCCATCGGTGACAGAAATGGCAAAAAAACCTTGGGAGAAACCAGGCTCATCTCTTCCATGAGCATCTAACTGCCTCCTCAAATAAGTAAATAAATAAATAAATTCTATGCCTTCACTTTTTCCATTCTCTTATTATCCTTTATCCCTTCCTGTCCTAGCTTTTACTATTTTGAACGATAATTGAAACCTTGTATAACGGGCACTTCTTATGTTTATTGCCATCTTATGATAAATTGCTTGTTGTATTCCTCAACTGTAACTCGCTTTGGATAAAAGCATCTGCCAAATGAATAAACGTAAACTGTAAATTCCTGCGTCCCTCTTGTTCACCTAAACCTCCCATGTCCAGAATGAATATTTTGTCAGCCTTGTGCAGAGTTCAGGAAGTTCCACTCACTCACACACTCACTCTCACTCACTCACTCGATGTAAGCAGCCCCTGCCTTAGAGCAGCGGTCAGCTGTGTATAGAGCACAGAGCAGTTTCCGACCGCTCCCACTCTCTCATGCAGCATAAGCAGCCTCCTGTCTCAGTGCAGTGCTCAGCCATGTACAGAACACAGAGGAGTTCCAGTCACATTCATTTACGTGTTATAAGCAGCCCCTGACTTGGAGCAGCGGTCAGCCTTGTATAGTGCTCAGATGCACTTTGGGCGCTCATTAACTCACGTGGCACAAACAGCCCCCTGTCTTAGTGCAGTGGTCAATCATGTACGGATCACAGAGGAGTTCCAGTCGTTTATTCACGTGTTATAAGCAGCCCCTGCATTTGAGCAGCAGTCAGCCATGTACAGAGCACAGATGCACTTTGCCCGCTCATTAATGCGGCACAAGCAGCCGTGTATGGTAAACAGAAGATTTCCATACAAGGAGCAGCGTTTAGCCGTGTACGGAGCCAAGGACATTTTTGGCCGCTCACAAACTCACGCAGCATAAGCAGCCCCCTGTCTTGGCACAGCAGTCAGCTGTCACAGAGAAGTTCATGGTCGCTCACCCACTCACGCAAAATCTCTCCTCAGGGTGACGTTTTGCAGAACAAGATCTCGGCTCAGCCCGAGATGACAGAGGTGTTCGCGCCCATGCCTCAAGCTGTGGACCCATCACCTGTCATGCCACAAAAGCAATGATGTCT
This sequence comes from Sinocyclocheilus anshuiensis, assembly GCF_001515605.1. NCBI lineage: Eukaryota > Metazoa > Chordata > Actinopteri > Cypriniformes > Cyprinidae > Sinocyclocheilus > Sinocyclocheilus anshuiensis. The sequence goes on along the minus strand of NW_015537935.1, from coordinate 1,143,939 downwards.
GATTTGTGACTGGCGCACAGCTCTCATCGCAGCAGACATCACTGCATCTATCATCTATTATTACCATGGTGAATCCTCGCACCTCGCACATCCTTGTACATATTCAGCCCGGGGACTATTTGAGGGGCGATTTCTGAGGGTTGCATTCAAGGGTGACGCTTATCAGTTCAAAGTCCTGCCATTCGGACTAGCTTTGGCCCCTAGTTTTCCCCTAAGTGACTAAATAGTAGCAATGTCTCATTCTCTCCTCTCAGGGAACCATGGTTACATTGAATAACTCGAGACATTTTCTAACGTAAGAGGTTTGCTTGGTACCTCACGTGATACAGCGTTGTACTTGTGAGACGAAGCGCTCCGGTGCGAAACCCGTTAAACTACAGTTCGACAAAACAAATCAAACTCACGTATAAGGAAGTTAAAATAGCAGAGTTTTATGAGTGGATGCATCTTTATATAACTTTTGCATTTGTTAACACTATTGGGGGGCTTAGGGTTGAGTTTGGTGTTCTGACGTAGAACCCGGATGCGCTGCGCCTTGTTTGCAAGCAGAGGAATGCACACGCAATTCTCACAGGCAGTGAACATTCTAAAGCCAACAATGTGCCCTCTAGCTCCCCCACAGACATTAAATTGTCAGCGACAGCTAAAATCAGGATCACTTTAAGCCCTTCTGTCCCTACTGCAACAACCATGATCATTATCTCAATGCTTGTGCCGCATTTTGCAAGATGAACCACATTCAAAGAGGAAGCTGGATTAAAGAGCAAAATAAATGCTGGAGGTGTGGACGAGGACACAAACAAGAGAGCTGTACACTCAAGAAAACGTGCCCTACATGTAGGGGGCTTCACCTGCCTGTTCTGCATGAAGTTGCACTTACTGTGAAGAACCAAAATATACACAGAGTGAACACAACCACTACTCATGTTTACTTAGATCAGGCCAGTCATTCAGGCAGAGTGATGCTGAAAGTTGACCTGGTCGGACTTCGCAGTGGCAAAAGATTTCTGGACACCCACGCAGTGTTAGATGATGGGTTAGGGTTAGGGTTAACCTTTCTCCAGCACCCTTCAAATGTAAGTTCATGCCTCCACACCACAC
>NW_015537935.1:1138306-1142142 GCF_001515605.1 Sinocyclocheilus anshuiensis | reverse complement strand
TCTTTCCTACACAAGAGCTATGTCAGCTGTTTGAGCAGTTGTGGCAGCTTGACATATTGCCACAACGAAATGAGAAGCATGCAGTATGCTTTCGACAGGATAAGGCTGCACTTGCCATCTTGGAAGAGAAAACAGAACATGTTACAGTTGATGGTGTGACTCGCTATGCTACCCCACAACTGCAAAAGCAAGATGCAGCTAAACTCAAGCCACCATCAAACACTGTTATGGCTCTTTTAACCCTTGTGTGGTATTCACATTTTTGTTACTCAGCCAGTGTTCGTGGGTCTGGTGGACCCGCTGAATTTTTGGGTTTTTAATTCAACACAATTAACGAGTTTGTTTGCCCATGTAATCTTAAGGAAATTGTGTGTAAACTTATTTGGCTTGCTGTCCACTGATGAGGGGCTCGATGAAGCAGCTTCAACTCGAGCGCTGATATACCCCCCCAGGGAGTTGATATAGAATGATTACAAAGGGCAAGGTACCCAAGATGAAGGTGGAGATTGGGGAGGTGGAGGGATGCTGGAACAGCTGAGATTGGAGAGAGGTAAGCGGCTGCTTATATACTCTGGCTGTTGATTGAAAGATTAGATGGGCTCGCTCCTCCCTAACTTACGTTTAGGAACTTCATTTAAAAAATTGATGTTAAAATTAGGGCTGTGCAATTAATCAAAAAACAGTTTCGATTTCGATTTTGGCCTTCAACGATTATGAAAAATAATAATCGAGATAAAACGATTATTGCGCCCCATTCCGCCCCCTTTCCAGGCGCTGCACTTTCGTTCCTCCATAAAAGCCCAATTTCACATGCAAATAAGTAAAATTATGTAACATGACTTTTGCAAAATTGGATATGCTTGATTTATTGAAGTATATTAGATTTATTTATGTTTTTAAAAGCATGAAAGAGAACTCACCCTGCTCCTCAGGAAGATATATGCGCTCAGAGATGGAGCAGAACACGGACATGTAAAGTCATCTTTTAGCTCAAGGTGTGCGCCTAAATGGTAAAATACATGCAGAGATGTGTTAAAATGCGGCGCTTAGTGATTATTCATGTTTACCTTTGTCGGTCATGTAATAAATAAACGTAAAGAGTTGAAAATGAAAATACGCCTGAAACGGTAAATTGGATCCATGCGGCTCTTAAAGTGACAGCAGGCTAATATTCCAGAGCTTGTAACACTCCAAAGAGAAAGGAAAAATTGAAATCGCATCATATGACCCCTTTAATATTAATCAAACAACAAAAGACAAATTCAAAATCACACACTGCTCTCCACTGAAGGACTTTTTAGCTTTATTAAGAAACAAAGAAAGTTTAATTCCTACAGTGAAGACTATGTTGTTTTATTTTACATTTGATTATTAATTTCTGTAGTAGGCTGTTAACTGCTTGAGACTTGCATAAAAAAATTACAGCAGAGTTTCTTTGATTTGTATCTTTTTATTCTATTGTATTTGTCCTTTGCTTTTTTTATTACTGACAGTTTAATTGTTTTCAATAATTTTGAGGACTTTTTGTTTGTTTGTTTATTTGTTACTAATAGGCTAGTTACCTAATACTCTGCTGTGGTATTGAGAATTGTGAAATTTTGCTGGTCTCTACAATGTAGATGTCATAGCAACTGTATTTACAGGAAATATATATTTGATATGTATCACTATCTTTAAATAAATCACTCATATAAAGTTTTGGTCATATGGCCCCCTCATAATCGTGTTAAATAATCGTGATTACAATATTGGCCAAAATAATCGTGATTATGATTTTTGCCATAATCGAGCAGCCCTACTCAACAGATGTTTACTTCATCCCAATTACAAGCAATAAAAACAGCATTTATGGTTGATATTTGCCTTTTTCCTTTGTTAGATCACATTTATGAATTAAAGAGCTACAACCTTGTGCAGGAATGGCAGGGGCAGAAACACAAAACTCACACTTACACTCATACTGTCAGAGACTCTCTCTCACGCACACACGCACATATACACACATAAACACACATTCACATACTAATAGCAGGCCCAGACAATAGGAGAACAGAGTGAAGGTACACAGGACCTAAAATTTGCACTCTTTTACTAGCTCTGGGTCCAGTGGACCCAAACATCCTGTATGTAATATAAATGTGTAGGGGGGGTGTAAGTGAGTGGTCATTGAAAATTTGTTCTGATATATGTTCTTCACAGAAAATAAGCCAAGGCCAATGAGTATGAGTTTAAAAAAATAATTAATCGTATCATTTTTCTTTTGACAAAAAGTGAAAACGGGTCCCACAGACCCGAACACCATACAAGGGTTAAGAGCCATAGAACGTCCCCTCATCACAAATCCTGACCTGGCAAATGTGTATAACAAAGAAATACACAAACTTGAGAAGGTAGATTACACCGTAAAGATAACCAACATGGAACCAGCCAATTCCAGTGATCATTTTATCATTCATCATATAATCATTTAGCAAACGCTTTTATCCAAAGCGACTCACAAATGAGGAGAACAATAGAAGCAATCAGACCAACAAGAGAGCAACAGCCTACAAGTGATGTGAGTGATTTTGTGTCTCTTTGCGATGGCACCACGAGGCATCGTTCACATGCAGAACGTAAGCTTCTGGAGGGTGCATAAGTCTTAACTAGCGAGTTTAGGTACATTGGTGAAGAGCCAGTGGTTGTCTTGTAGGCAAACATCAGTACCTTGAATTTGATACAAGCGGCTATGGGCAGCCAGTGCAAACTGATGAAGAGAGGTGTGATGTGGCCTTTCTTCAGCTCGCTGAACACCACTCTCGCTGCTGCATTCAACGCAGTACTCAAGAGAGAGTGTCCGAACGATTGTTACTTTTGGGAGAAAAATTAAATTGTGGTTAAATCCTCGCGTTTTTGTCTGTATAAATATGTGCTGATATCCGCCGAAGATATCAATGACAGTGAATTAATTACAGTAAAGCTGTACATTAATTTACCTCACTCTAACGAGTGAGTGTTACACAGCGCTGTAAGATAAGAATCTAAATAGTGCTTTTTGGTTGTGTAGTGCGAGATGTGCTGACATTTCACTGACAACCCACAGCTAGTAATTTAACTTCGTAATTAACTATAGATTTGAAATTTTAATTTCATTTCACAAATTAATTACAGTTCTAGCTTCCACATAGCAACAATATCTACTGATTAATTTAATTATAAATTGCTCTTAGTATCTACTGAACATAACATTGGAATTTTTTATCATTAACTATCAAACATCAATTTTAATGATAACATCATTAAATTTTAACCAGGAAATAAAATTTCTAACCTGAAATTCTAATTTAATTAGCCTTATCTCCTCTCCTCTCTCTCAGCTGTTTCCTTCTGAGTTGACTACTGCGGTTGTTTGCTGGGGTTTTGCCTGTGGAAATCACAAAGCAGAGAATGTTTAGAAATTTAACAGGTATTTTGTGAAACTTGAGAATGCCGTTTCAAAATTGTCTTCCATTTACCTCTCCTCCGAGAGGCCCTCATTAAAGAATTCGCCGACCCTGAGTCAGAACAAGGACTAGTGGCTGCCCTGGGGGCGAAACAAGGACGTCATGAATCTCCCCAAGCCTACTACAGCCGGCTCAGACGAGCATACTTCGGAACTCGCAACGAACCGAACATGGAAGATGAGCTAAACTTCAAAACTCTCTTCCTGGGAATCCTCCATCCTGGAGCAAGCCACCATCTTGGCGTTCTCGCATGTCCGCGAACAATGAATGCTCAACAGTTGTGAGACTTGGCGCATAAAGCCTACGGCAAACAAAAGATGGCCTCAGAAAAGGGCGCCAAAACCCCAACAGTTC
>NW_015537935.1:1137952-1138260 GCF_001515605.1 Sinocyclocheilus anshuiensis | reverse complement strand
CCCTCTAGTCCCCTCATCAGGGAACTCCCTTAACTCAACTTTAAATCCAGGTCCCGAAACTAGGATTGACTCCTTTCACCAAATTTTTTTTTTCTGTGTCGTTGAAACCGATGGCTAGTCGACACCCCAGCGTGTATGGCTACCCTCACCTACGATCAACACGACCCTGCCACACACATTATCCTGCCCAACCAGACTTTATGGATCAATGTCCCTAAGGGCTCGATCCTCCACATAGATGATTTAGCATTGTATCACCTCACCGACGACGAGTATCAGGCCGAACTCCAAATCTCACCCTTCTTCTA
>NW_015537935.1:1133586-1137326 GCF_001515605.1 Sinocyclocheilus anshuiensis | reverse complement strand
AAGAAACTGTATGTTTGTGTGTATGTGTGTTTTAGCTTAGTTTTGATGTAATCTAGAGTAGCCAATAAAATTCATGTTTCATTTATAAAGAATCATTGTTTGGTGTCATATAATTTTAAGGTTAAAACTTTTGCCAAAGATCCCTTGCTACCTAGCTCGTAGCTTACTTGTAATAATTATTACAATAGCTTATAACTTATCAAAAACATGTATTAACCCGTCGCCAGGGAAATACAAAGATTCAAGTTGTTAAAATATACTAAGAATCACCGGCTCGCTGGACGACCCTTGATTTAAAGTGTAAACTATCAGATTTGAATTCAGTTTTAATCAGGTTGACTCAGAATTTTCAGATTCGAGTCCTTTCAAATCCTGAGCTAGAAATAAAATTAATGATTAATTCCCTTATAGAATTAACGACTTAAATTGCATATTAAGTCACTACAGATATGTCAGCCCTGTTGCTAAACTCATTGTGCTACCCGAAATGCCTAAAAATGTGTTCATAGCACCAGTAGTTCAGTTGGGACATTTTGTGGACAAATTTCATGCGAAAATTTGCGGGGCAGCTGTACAAAATTCCCTGCCTCACGCATGCGCGATTTGAACTTGCACACATGTGCAAAAAGTTTAAGTTTGGCAGCTTCTCTGTAACGGAGTTAGGAGGAGTTGCCTGGAAGTTCTTTATAAGTCTGTCTTTATTTTTGTGTGGTGGTGTTGTGCGTGCATTTCTATGTAAGTAACAATATTTATAACCATTGTTAATGTTTTAGAGTGTGTCAAAATGTTAATCAGTTAACTTTTCCTCAGAACAGTTTCTGTGATGATATAATTCAACAATTATAATATTCGACCAAACAGCATAGCTATTTGCTATCAAAATGTTTATTTACTTCTGTAAGCTTGTCTTTCTATGGCTTGTCATTCATATTTTGTTAAAGAAAATTGACATTCTGTGCTTGATTCACACATAAGCAACCATACTAAAGAGCGAACGGCAGCGCACACACATGCAACCTGGCACTGCCTGTAGCAGCAGCAGCTGCAAACTAGTTGTGCTAATATAGCAGCATTCAGTGCTCATAGGTTGCAATACATGCTTATGTTTAGAGTTGCAATATAGGAGTTTAAACTTAGTCAGCACATGTAAATTAATTAACAATGTTTATTTGCTCTGCCATACTTAAATAGGTATATGTATATTCATTTTATGTATGTTCTTCTCACAGAAACCACACAGCTCCTCACCACATATCTTCATCCTCATAACTAAAACTGTATTACTCATCCTATAATAAACCTTTGGATTTAAACTTCACCCTGGAGTAGCTGCTTTCTGACAGAAAAAATAGGCCAGTTGATGTTCAACCATCCCATCATGAACAAATCATCACAGAGATAATTCCAACACGATAAAGCATTAATCTTTTAGCGACACTCTCCTGACATTTGAATGCAGAACCACCGCAATACGTACCTGGAGCAACGTAATAAACATTTGACTTTGAAACTGCTGCGAAACGTGCCGTAAAGTACATAATATTGGTGTTGAATAAACGTCGCCACAGTTGTTCCCTGTATATTTAAATCTTTAAAATCAACATCTGATCCCTTGAGTAATAATAACACTATCCGTTCTCTCCATCAGACCTGAAGGAGAGCAGAACGGAAATGGAAAAGAACAAATGCTCCGGTTACTGACGTAACCTCAGTTCCTTGAGATAAGGGAACGAGCGTTGCTTAACATGCTATGGGGAAACTCCTGTTTACTCTGAAAACTGAAGCCTTATTTGTTCACATTCGTGCATGAGCTGCATGAACCAATGGCAATTCACGTTTCCATTCGCGTCTATTACTATTTTCTTTTTTCTCTTGCCCCGTTTCTTTTCTCTCTCATGCCGTTTTTCACGAGTTCATCATACAACAGTGGTAAGTCAGAATCATTCATCAATCATGGTGAGTAATGGCTTCTTCTCCTGCTATTGTTGTTTGCACCGCTTGCCACATGTATAGTTTATCTCCCTCTGTCGGCGACGAGGGATTCACATGTGATGATAAATGAAGGGAAATAGTTAGGCTGACAGAGAAGATTTCAGAACTAGAGACACGCATCCAAACTTTAATTGAGGACAGTAAGAATGTGAGGGCTGTAGATACGGCCTGATATTATCTATCAAACTAATCTGATTAATTTGATTGTTCGCTTTTATTATAAAACCGCAAGTGCAGCGTGTTAGCATTTGTTAGCTGGTTAGCTTGTCATTCGCGTTTCCATTCGCGTCTATTGCTGTTTTCTTTTCTTTTCTTTTTTTTCTTTTTTCTCGCTCCGTTTCTTTTCTCTCTTGCGCCATTTTTTTCACGAGTTCGTCAAACAACAGTGGTAAGTCAGAATCATTCTTCAATCACGGTGAGTAATGGCTTCTTCTCCTGCTATTGTTGTTTGCACCGCTTACCACATCTTTAGTTTCTCTCTCTCTGTCGGCAACATGGGATTCACATGTGATAAATGCAGGGAAATAGTTAGGCTGACAGAGAAGATTTCAGAATTAGATACACGCATCCAAACTTTAATTGAGGACAGTAAGAATGTGAGGGCTGTAGATACGGCTTTGGATGTGACTAGCTCAGGGAGTCTTGTACATTGTTCGGTTCTGGTTACAGAGCCCGTGCAGCAGGGCAACTGGGTGACTGTGAGGCGGCATAGTCGCGGGTCAAAACACCACTCTTCCGTTCCGATCAAAACATTAAACAGGTTCTCCCCACTCAGTGATGCACCCACTGTGAAACCCGATGAAAGTGCTCTAGTTATTGGCGATTCTATTGTACGGAACGTGAAAATAGAGACACCAGCCACCATAGTCCAATGTTTACTGGGAGCCAGAGCGCCTGACATCTTGGCAAATTTAAAAGTGCTGGCTAATGCGAAACATAAATTTATTTATTTAAGTGTCATTTACGCCGGCGCTAATGATGTTCGACTTCGCCAGTCGGAGATCACTAAAATAACATTAAAGAGGTGTGTGAACTTGCAAGTACAATGTGAGACAGTGTAATATGCTCTGGTCCCCACCCTGCTTACCGTGGCGACGAGATACATAGCAGACTGTCGTCACTCAATGGCTGGATGTCTAAGTGGTGCCCGCAGAATAACATAGGTTTTATAGATAATTGGATGACTTTTTTGGGCAGACCTGACCTGTTGAAAAGAGATGGTCTTCATCCCTCCTGGGGTGGTGCCGCTCTTCTCTCTAGAAAGATGGCACATAGTCTTCGAGTTTGCACTTGACTAACTGGGGCCCAGGTCAGGAAGCAGACAGACTGGCTAAACCGACCGGCTGCTAGCCGCCTCATGTCACAGAAGTCAGTTAATTCTCAACACAGAGACTCTTTCACCTAGATATCATACTATAGAGACTGTGTCTGTTCCCAGAACAAGAAAATACAAAAAAACATCCAAACCAATTTAAGAGTAACAATTTAATTGATGTTAAAAAACAAAAACAAAACAGATGTAATACAGATAAACAACTGATAAAGCTTGGCTTATTGAATATCGGGTCCCTTTCTACGAAAACACTTTTTGTAAATGATATGATCACTGATTATAACCTAGATGTCCTCTGTTTGACAGAAACCTGGCTAAAACCTGATGATTACATTATTTTAAATGAGTCTACCCCCCAAGATTACTGTTATGGCGCTTTTCCACTGCGTGGTACGACTCGGCTCGGCACAGCTCC
>NW_015537935.1:1129106-1131876 GCF_001515605.1 Sinocyclocheilus anshuiensis | reverse complement strand
GGAAAATGGAGCGCAGCTGGAGGAAAACAAAACTAGAGGTATTTCGTATTGCTTGGCGGGAAAGTAACCTATCCTACAGAAAAGCATTAAAAACTGCTAGATCTGATTACTTTTCTTCTCTTTTAGAAGAAAACAAACATAACCCCAGGTATTTTTTCAATACAGTGGCTAAATTAACGAAAAATAAAGCATCAACAGGTGTTGACATTTCCCAGCAGCACAGCAGTAATGACTTTATAAACTACTTTACTTCCAAGATCGATACTATTAGAGATAAAATTGTAACCATACAGCCGTCAGCTACAGTATCACATCGGATAGTGCGCTATAGATCCCCTGAAGAACAATTCCACTCATTCTCTACTAGTGCTATAGATCGCCTGAGGAAAAATTCCACTCATTCTGTACTATAGGAGAGGAAGATTTGTATAAACTTGTTAAATCATCTAAACCAACAACATGTATGTTAGACCCTATTCCATTTAAGCTCCTAAAAGAGGTGCTTCCAGAAGTCATAGATCCTCTTCTGACTATTATAAATTCGTCATAGTCATTAGGATATGTCCCCATTAAAAAAACCCAACTTGTCCCCAAAGAACTAGTTAATTACAGACCGATCTCGAATCTCCCTTTTCTGTCCAAGATACTAGAAAAGATAGTATCCTCACAATTATATTCCTTCTTAGAGAAAAATGGTATCTGTGAGGATTTCCAGTCAGGATTTAGACCATTTCATAGTACTGAGACTGCTCTCATTAGAGTTACAAATGACCTGCTGTTATCATCTGATTGTGGTTGTATCTCTCTATTAGTGTTACTGGATCTTAGCGCTGCGTTCGACACAATGATACTCAGCTCTATATTTCTTCGCGGCCCGGCGAAACATACCAATTTGAAAAACTAACGGAATGCATAGTCGTGGTAAAAAAACTGGATAGTGCATAGTAAAAAACTGGATGACGAATAATTTCTTACTGCTAAATTCAGAAAAAACAGAGGTGTTAATTATCGGACCTAAAACCTCCGCATGTAATAACCTAGAACCCTGTCTAAGACTCAATGGCTGCTCTGTCAATTCTTCGTCATCAGTTAGGAACCTAGGTGTGCTATTTGATAGCAATCTTTCCTTTGAAAGCCATGTTTCTAGCATTTGTAAAACTGCATTTTTCCATCTCAAAAATATATTTAAATTATGAACTATGCTCTCAATGTCAAGCATAATGTTAATATTAATTCATGCGTTCATGACCTCAAGGTTAGATTATTGTAATGCTTTATTGGGTGGTTGTTTTGCATGCTTAATAAACAAACTCCAGCTGGTCTAAAATGCAGCAGCTAGAGTTCTTACTAGAACCAGGAAGTATGACCATACCATATTAGCCCGGTTCTGTCAACAATGCACTGGCTCCCTATTAAACATCTTATAGATTTTAAAATCTTGCTTATTACTTATAAAGCCCTCAGTGGTTTAGCACCTCAGTATTTGAACGAGCTCTTATTGCATTACAGTCCTCCACGTCCGCTGCGTTCTCAAAACTGGCAGATCCTTTTCCTATTTAGCGCCCAAACTCTGGAATAACCTACCTAACATTGTTCGGGAGGCAGACACACTCTGTCAGTTTAAATCTAGATTAAAGACCCATCTCTTTTACCTGGCTTACACATAACACAGTAACACATTTCTAATATTATACATTTCTGCCCCCCCGACTGAGCCTGGTCTCTCCCAAAGTTTTTTCTCCATTCGGTCACCGATGGAATTTTGGTTCCTCGCCTCTGGCTTGCTTAGTTGGGGACACTTAATATCCAGCGATATCGTCGACTTGATTGCACAGGTACTATTTAAACTGAACTGAGCTGGATTATGACATCACTGAATTCAATGATGAACTGCCTTTAACTGAAAGAATTTACTATTGTTTTACTATTGAGAGTTTTTTTTCAACTATTTACTGTTGAGTTTACTATTGTCATTTTGCATTATTGACACACTATTTTTATATTTAATACTGTAAAGTTGCTTTGACACAATCTGTATTGTTAAAAGCGCTATATAAATAAAGGTGACTTGACTTGACTTGCAGAACAAAACCGCTCTGCGAGCCCTGCCCCAGTGCGCCCATAATGAGGGCTCCTAAAAGGCATGAGCCAATCATAAGACCGAAGCCAGCAGGCTGGGGTCTCCAAAATAAAACCCTCTCCATTAATAAAGGGGGTTAGGTAAATTAGCACAAAATCCATGTCTGAAGGGCAGGGATGTCCAAATTAAAACATCTGGCAAAAGTAGACGACAAAGACTAGCCGGCTGCCGCACAGATGTCACCAACTGAAACTCAGCTGGACCAAGCCCAGGAGTAGGCCATTCCTCTGGAATGAAGCACTGACTGACAGTTATCACTTAGGGTGTTCTATGGGTGTTCCATTCCAGGATTCCACCATAGGAGTCGATGGAATCGACTCCTCGACTCCATTTAGCGTGACTGTCCAATTTAGCAGTGACATTAATGTGCTATCAATGTTGTAAGCTTTTGCCGAAAACTATTTTTACAGAGGGAAAAGCCACGAAAAAAAACCATGGTGGATCGTGTCAGAATTAAATAAGAAAGAATGAATTTGTCACTGTAACATAAGGGCCTTTCGCACCGCAGGAACCTTTTTATAGTACCAGAACTAATTGTGGAACTACCCACTTATTGGCGTTTTCGCACCGCCGGAACTGGGAGCGATTTTAGTACCGGACTGCCTTTTTCGAGAACCAAATTAGCTCCTA
>NW_015537935.1:1108121-1128904 GCF_001515605.1 Sinocyclocheilus anshuiensis | reverse complement strand
AAAATAAAATCCAGGCCTGGTCCTCTCTCGTCCAACACTGTCGTCACTCCTCCTTTTATCCTTCCGGAGCTCCCCCGTGGTGAGTGGCGCAGGTGTCGCGCATTAGCATTTACTCCACCGGCCTCGCTCCGTTCCCACGGCTCTCGGCCCCACCCCTCTTGTCACAGTCACATTATACTGGTCAGAGGATGGTGCTAAAGGCATTGTCTTAAACAGCAATAAATACAATACATACAAAAATAGGCTACATATGAATGTACACTTATTGATTTGTTTATTATTGTTTATTATGTGAGTTTTTAATGATTTAAAGTTAGTTCAAAGATTGAACACAACACAACAAAACCTGGAATCGAACATCCCGAGTGAATACTGTCAGTCAGTGCTTCATGCCAGAGGAATAGCCTATAGGTTAACCATGGAAAACCAAATGTATATTGACTGCATTAAACATAACATCGCATAACAAAACATATCAATTAAACTACAAAGCTGTCACAGAAGCATGTAAAATTACAAACTAAATTTACCATGACTGTTATTTATTTCTATCACGTAGAATAAAAGTATGTGAATAGGTCGTTTCTGCGACAGCTCCCGCTATCCGACTCACGGCCCCATTCACATACTCCGTTTGCAGTGCGTATTTTTTCCATGCCCATGTTGAGCATTCACTCTGTACCAGGCCAGCAATGCGTTCCAAGCGCAGCGATCGTTTCCGCACCGAGTCTATTTTTGCTGTGCTGCACAAGATGAATTAGTGACAGTGAGCGCATCACAGTAAAAATGAACATGGATTGATATCAAATGAATTACACCATAACTGCATATAATTAAAGTCTACTGTCTTTCACACATGGCTTTTTAGCTATAGGGGTAAAGAAAGGAAAAGTAGGCTACCCTACACTTTTAGATAGTTAGAAAAACTAAGTTTTTATGACCAGCAGGATTACTTATAATAAGGATAAATGCAAAAGAAAAGGCACGAGACGGCTGTTTCTGTCAATGGTAAGTTTCAATTTAAAACGTTTGTGATAGCCTATGACTTTTTAACATAAGAAAAGTAGACTTTAGGCTGTGTTTACATGTTTTTCCACTTGTTTGAGCATCTTAATATATAGGGCCTAAATCTATAGGCTACAGTAGTAAAATGCATTTAATAACCTAATATATTGCACTTCACGATGTCTATGAAAGACTGTATTAGCTACTGTGTAAAAAGATACTCACTATGCTGAAAAAAAAGAAGAAAAAAAAGGATTAACGTTCGGATTTGAAAATAAAAATAATGGTGGCAAACAGCCGTGGATCATAGCGCACAATGAGCCCGTGCTGCTTCTGCACCACATACGAACCCGACATGGACTGCACTGCAAACGGATCCTCGCTTAATTTCGTTTACTCTTTGCTGATATACTGCACTCAACTGCCATGCACTATATAGGGATTTGAGAATGAGAGAAGACATCAGCGATTTCGAAGTCGACAACAAGAGTCGATTCCAGTGCTGGAGTTGACTCCGACTCTTGGGCTATTCAGAGTCAAGGAATCAACTCTTTTGGAGTCGACTCCCCATCCCTAGTTATCACCCCACTCGCTTGACTGACGCTAAAGCCAACAGGAGGGCGGTCTTAAGTGACAGGGGCTGTAAGTCAGCTGACTGGAGGGGCTCAAAGGGAGGGCCCCGTAGGGCCCTAAGGACTATGGATAATTCCCACGTCAGCACAGTATGAGTACGAGGCGGATTCAGTCTCCGAGCTCCCCCCAGGAACTTAACGACAAGGTCATTTTTGCCGACTGACTAGCCAGCCACAAGAGCATTATTTGCCAAGATGGCCATATGATTACCATATGAATAGCGCGCATTGCGCATGGGTGTGATCACATTACAGATAATGAGCTCAGACGGGAAAAACTGGACCTCGCGTTGGTTTCATATGGATTACTTTATCAGAGAATATTTGTTTTCATGACTTCATTTAAAAGCAGACATTTCAAGCTTTCATAGACATATCTCTCATGTCTGTGTGTCAAGTATTCACTGAATTTCAGTTCATTTTTGTGACGCATTTCAGAAAGTAGTTCACGGAGACCAAGACAACAGAAAGTGCACCCTTTTTGTTTTCTCTATTTTACAAAAGCACAGCATTTTGTTATTATGAGTGTTTCCAAATAAAAGTAGACCCTGTACAGATTCGAATGATGTATTGCTCTTATCTGTACGATAGTAATTTAAGTCTATGCCTCTTGTTGACCCCAGAGGGTTAAGGCTGGCAGGAATGCCCAACCCGAGTTGGAGGCATCTGTCATGACTACCTTCCTTCTGGAGGTCAGTCCCAACGGGATGCCAGTCTGAAACAGGTGAGGGGTTTTTCAAACCCGCACGCCACGCCTTGGTAAGTTCATCATGAACTTCCAGGAAAAACAGCGCTGGTCTCTGGTGGGAGGGTCGTTGACGATGGCCCAGAGGGCATCGTTCGTCTAAGCGGCTGCGGGCAGTCTCTTCTGGAGCCGACCATTCTAAGCAGAGATTCTATGAGGAGTGTCTTCCCGCTGCCGGGGCTCTTCGGCGAGTAGCAGGCTTCGAGCTACTTGTTTCTTGCATCAGAGTCCAGCGAGGAGACGATCTTTGCGCTAAAGGAGAAAAATTCTAATGAAATGGCACACAGAGCCGACTTATATAAGTCGGCTGCACTCCTTTTGGTGAGTTGAAGCACCATTGGTACGTGCAGCTACACAAACGTGAACAAATCAGGCTTCAGTATTCAGAGTATACAGGAGTTTCCCCATAGCGTGTTACGTAACGACCATTCAAAAGAGAACCTCAGATTTCCTATGAAATCTTCATTGATTCAATATCAAACTTCCAGAGAGCTATGAGAGCAGCTAATAATAAATATTTTTTCAGACGTTATTGACAAAAACTATCATAAATCCAATATCATTTTTTTGACCATAAATGCTATTGTCAGTCCTCCTATTTCGAGTTTCTCAGATACGTCTCCACAATTATGTAAAGAATGTATTTCTTATTTTACTACAAATTACTAGAATTTTTACTCACAAATTTGTCATCTCATGCTATATCATCTGTTTCTATCATGAATTATTCATTTACTGCAGTGCTTAATTTGTAAATTGCGAGGTCCCGGAACAAAGCGGGGTGACGGATCCAGCATGTGATTAGAGGAGGGAGAGGTAATGGAGCATTCGCGCAATGGAGGACCAGCTCACGTGATTAAGAGCGTGCATCTTCTTACGGTCATGAAAAATCATGAAATTTTAAAACAGCAACTTCCAGGCCTGGAAAAGTTTTGGAAAAGTCATGTTTTTTTTTTCTCAAATCTCTGGAAAATAGAATTATGTTTAATCAGCTTTCGAGTTTATAATGAGGGAAATTCCTGCAAACATTTATTCAATAGAGCATGTAGGCTATATGAGTAAATAAATCCACACAAACTATCAGATTAAATCAGTCATTTGAAAACAGCGTGAGTGATTCAGCTTTACCGCGTCTTCTCTCTCTCACTCTCAAAGTGCTTCACAACAGCGCATCTTGTCTGCACTACTGCACGCTGCGATACAAGACTTTCGCTTGGGTTTCGGGACAGTCGACAGAATTCGAGTCATTGTTGCATCATCACAAAACTGTATAATTTGCACATCTTTTTAAGTTTAAGCCATTAGATACTCGCATGTTCCAAAGGGGGTTTTCTGTGCGCTCAGTCACGTCCAAAGCGCGCGCATATAAAGCCGCCTCGCGAGTACCAAATTGAGTTATTTTTCGCAGCTTGTTGCGCTTACGCGACCAAATACACACAAAATGACGTCAAAATGGCCGTCCTGGCGAGTATCCTCGTAAGCAGTCAGTTTTGTCTTAACTAAATGTAAACATCTGAGAAAGTGCAGGATCCGTGCATTCGGGTTTGTGAGAGCAGCCACGTCTTGTCTCTTTGCGCTCAAGTTTGTTATTTCAAATGTAGATGTGCGGCAAGCGCGCTCATAATAGAAGTTTTTTCATAAAATATATCATTTCATTTAATAATTTATGCATTTAGCAGACACTTTTATCCAAGCGAGTTACTGTGCATTCAGGCTATACATCTTTTACCAGTATGTGTGTTCCCTGGGAACGAACCCCCGACCTTTTGCACTGCTAATGCAATGCTCTACCACAGGAACATATATACACACACACACACACGCTATAGGTCAACACGAACGTCTTTCATTGGTGCGTGAGGAGGGCATCTGTCAAGTCAAATGAGGTGCCGGATCGGATTTCGGACAAATTCTGATGTGCCGGATCCGGCTTGTTCCGGCACAAATTAAGATAGATCAATAGTAGATCAATTAAAACCTACTGCCACCCTGCAGACAGTATTCCTTCAATTTTTATTATTATTATTTTTTAAACAGGTTGCTAAAACTATAGAATCCAGTCTTCTTCTTTTCATTAATAAATGTCTTTGTAATGGAACAGTACCTAATGACATGAAATTTGCAACAGTCAGTCCTCTTTTTAAGAAAACAAACCTTTACCCTTTTAAAGGTTTAGGAGGATAGCCCATCGTTTCAGCGACAGCAGAGACTCTCGGAGCCTTTTAAATTCTCTGTGTGTATGTGCTGTACATGTGGAAGAATTGACAATAAAGCAGACTTGACTTGACTTGACTTAGTTTTTTTTTCTTTTACTTTCTTTCCAATTTTAGGGTTAGGGTTATTTCCTTTTATGTCAAAGATATTAGAGATTTGTGTTTAATTAATTACAGTTTTCCAAAATGACTAACCACTCAGCATTTCCACTGGCCACTGTTTTGTTTTGGGGAAATTACAATTTATATGATTAAAGCTGACTACTGCATACTTTATAATTTACTTAAACTGATTTCCAGGTAATTTTTTGCCTATATAAAGGGCAGTTTTCGTAGCATGAATGCATTTACACTGCAAAAATACAACTTTCATAAATAGTTATGTTAAAGTTTAATATATAAATATGAAATGTTGGATGTTGGATCATATTTTAAAGCAATGATAGATTACTTTAAAATATGAAAGTAAACCGCCAGCAAGTGGCAGCAAGTGACTGTCTTAAGGAGTGAGTCACTGAGTCAGTCATTCAAATTTCATTCAAATGATTCGTTAAGACAGCTCATTCATTCAAAATGAAGCAAGTGCCTGTCTTTATGAGTGAGTTATTGAATCATTGACTCAAATCCTATACTGGTTTTCAGTTAAAAATGCATTCTCTTGGTCATGTCATGTTGCTTAACTAGGCTGTATCATATATTATAAATATAAAAACTACCTTTTTACCAGAGCATGTTTCTTCTGTGTGCAGCTGTTTTCATTTGTTTTGATTTCTCAACAAGATTTTCTCACACACAGTCAGGTTGCACAAGCATCAACTGGCGTGACTTTGTTAGCCTACTGTCAATACATTATCCATTATCAATGGCCGTTTGCACCAAATGTAATAAAATCAGAATCATTCTCACAGAAATGTCGGTGCTTCCCTAGTTAGTTGTTTTAATCAGGTCAGTTGCCCCTTCAAAAATTCCACTTTTCCTAGACAAGCATTAATGTCAATCTCAGTTAATGCATATAAAATTTAACCCACTAAAGTGGCTAGTGGGAGTAACTGTGTTACACGCCACAGCTGAAATCCACCCGCATTTGGCAGGTGTTAATGTCAAGCCCTGGTCCTAATACTTCTGGACAGCAGCCTTTGATACAGTTAATCATTCCATTCTTATTTCTTGTTTAGAGCACTATGTAGGCCTGTGGGCTAATGTCCTTCAATGGTTTATGTCTTATTTGATCAAAAGATGTTATACAGTCAATATTGCAAATTGTGCATTGTTCTTGGCCAGTCTTACCTGTGGAGTCCCACAAAGCTCCATTCTCACTACCATTTTTTTTCTCTTTCTATCCTTCCACTGGGTGATATTTTCAGAAAACACAGAGTATCATTCCATTGTTATGCAGATGACACCCAAATTTACTTGCCATTAAAAAAAGGAGATACAAATGCTTGAGACAATGGCAGCCTATTTTAAAGATCTAATGAATTAGATGTCCCTGAATTTCCTGCATCTAAATGACTGGGATTATTGTATTTGATTAAGTACACATTTTAGCTTATAAATCTATTAATAACCTTGCTCGCTTATATCTCTTCTACCTCCTTCAATTCATTAGCCACCTAGATCACTTAGATCCGGTAATCAAATTTTACTAAAGGTGCCAAGAAGCAGATTGAAATACAGGGGTAGAGTGTTTGAGGCGGCTGGTCTTAACCTTTGGAATAGTCTACCACTACACATTAGATCAGCATCCACTGTATCTATATTTTTTGTCTAAAATTAAAATTTATTTGTTATTCCTGCTTTTCAATTTATTTATTTTGTGGTTAGGTTCTTTTATGAGTTAAATATTATGTACTTTGTGATGCTATGTGAATTTCGAATCTGTATTATTATTATACTTGTTTGTACATCTTTTTATTGTACTGCTGTAAAGCACCTTGGACAATGCATGTTGTATTGTATGGTGCTACATAAATAAAACAAAAAATGACAAAAGCTCCACCATTCTGGGCTTTATAGAAAAGTGGCCAGACTGAACACTTTCCTCAGTGCAAAACGCATGAAAGCCAGAATTAGCTAAAAAGCAATGGCTGTCTACACATTGTATCCATCTAACCTGACAGAGCTTGAGAGGATTTGTACAGAAGAATGGCAGAAAATCCTCAAATCCAGGTGTCACATCATAGCCAAAAAGACTTGAGGTTGTAATTGCTCTCAAATATGCTTTAGCTAAGTACTGAGTTAAGGGTCTGAATATTTAAGTCAATGTAATATTTTAGTTTTTACTTTTTATAATGAATTTGCAAAATTACTTTTGTCATTATGGGGTACAGAGTGTCTGAGGTCTGAATCATTTCTGTATGGTATACGGATTAATCAGTCTTTATTTGACAATTTTAAACATGGGCAAGATTAGTGATAACCATACCCATAAACAGGAAAGCAACCCTTTTGTCAATTCTAAAATCAACTGACAGTCTTGTCACAAAATAATTCAAAAATAAGTGAAAACAATAAACTGTTTCATATAATTTAAATCTTATTTGTCATAATTAAACTGCAATATGTGGACATGATATCTGCATTGTATCTGTACTGTATCAGCCACCTCTATACATCAGAATCAGCCATCACAAAAAACATACTGGTCCACCACTATTATTTGGGGAGTGATTATGTGCACAGACTCACAGGGGACTCAGTCTCTTTTGCCTCCTTAACTCTGCTCTCTTCCAGTTTCTGCAACAAACATGAAAAGAGAATCAAGAAGTGCAAAGGCAATACAGTTAAGAGCAATAAAAGCTAAAAATACAGTCTCTTTGCCAGCAGATGGCTACATCTGGCAGGCAGTAAGTAAAGTACTATTTTCAGCCCATGTATGAATGATACAGGTAAAAATAAAAGAACCAGCTTTTAGATTGCTGAATGACTAAAGAAACGTTATCAGCATTTCTTGTTTATTACCACCCACTGCTACTTATACCTGTAAAGGAAATAAGCGCAGACATAATAGCAAAATATTTGGGAGAGGATTGTTAGAGTTTGACTATATTGTATAGATACACATAGACACAAAGTTACACTGTAAAATCCAATAGTTTACCTTACTTAGATTTAATTAGTAATCTTTACTTAGTTGTTATACTTACTAGGTTTTATTAAGTTACAGCTACTTTCAAGGCAAATAAAACAATTTACTTACTGTTTTGACTGACACTTACTTAAAATATTCAAGTAGCCACAAAGGAACCAATGATATTAATAAAGCAGTGAGAGGCAGCAGTGCACTAATATGTTGCTAATGTGCAACATAACAACGGAAGAAGAAGAAAAGAAAACAAGTCTTAATAGACTTTTCACCCATTCCCTCAATGTCTGCAGTTATCTTTCACTAGTTGCATTCACTCGTTTCCCAGTCATCATGAATGTTGAATTTTCAATACAACTGAAATATTTGAGAGAACATCACATAAGCTAACTTCATAAATTGATGTTGATTTTCCTCAAATGAGTTTTTTTTTTAAACTCACCATTATAGTGATTAGCGTTCCCTTTGGTTGGGCACTTGGAACTTTGTTTATGTTACTGTAATTATCGTCCTGTTAATGCAGCAATGCAATATGAAATCAGAGAAATTTGGTTTCAAGGGAAAAAAAGGAATAAATATGTTGCTTTTAAAAGGTGACCTATCTTCTAATTAAATCAATAATGTGTTCTTTTTTTGTGCTTGTATTAGTCAATTAACTTTTGCAAAATGTGTTTTTTATAAATACCTTAAGAAGCTTATAATTAGGTTTATATAATCCTTAAATGCACTCTGGGAGTCAGTGAGTAGCTATACTAAGTCATGAGTAAACCTAAATGAAAGGATCAAGTACCCCCTACAGTTCTTTTATAGTAACTAGAACTCTCGTGTAAGTAAACTATACTAACTAAGCATTTGTCAGTACAACATACTATTCCAATTTCACTTTAGTTAGTTTTTTCAAGGCAATCACTTTGCATGCTATTTTTAAGTAAGCCCAACTAATTAGATTTTACAGTGTAGAGAGACAGATTATCTTGAGGCCTTTAACCCAGTTGTCCAGGAAGGCATATGACATTTATATTCAGTTATATTATAGAAAAATGCAACACAAGATAAGACAAAAACATAGTAACATAACACAAATGCTTTTTTTTTTTTTTTCATTTTGTACCTTGAATAAACTGATTCACATTTTACCAGTTTGAGTTTTTAAATAATATATCATAACTATTTAGTATGATATATAAACTACTTTACATCAGTGCATAAATACACTAGCAAAAACAATGTTAGTCCAGCACTATAACAGCTTTGTCCAACAGGAAATTAATGCTGGTTTATGCTGGATTCTTCAGCAGAGGTATGGTGCCAGGGCTAGAGACTTTGGTTGTCTTGCAGTTGACAATAATTTTATTAACCTGCTTAGGCTGTTGTTCACTCACAATTTTTAAACGATATGAGGGGATATAAGGATAAGGCTGAAAAATTTGGACGAGGTCAGTCTGTTATTTCCTTAATATGAAAGCTTCAGTGATTAAAAAAACAAGACAAAAATGCTTCTGCTCACAGAGTTTGTTAAATGGATGTCAACAAGAGACAATGCATTTTTTAAATTAACTATGTAATTAGCAATATAAATGTATTTTAATAAAAATACATGCAGGGCACAGCACACATGCCACTTCACACACAAATACACAGCCTCCAGTGATGAATGAGAAACTTTCTGTGCAATTATCAGTCACAGACATGGACTGGGGGGAAGATCAAACATTGTACATCATTCAACACTTAATATGCAGAAAGAATGACAAAAAAATTGCCTTTGCCATATGCTTTGTAGAGTCTGGAATAGGAATGACACAAGACACTGTTTACTTAAAATTTGTAGATAGGAACCTCTTCTGCACCTCAAAATCTTGAATTAGAATTTAATAACTATTTTAGGTTAGTATTTATAGCAACTTTATGAACTTTCATTGCAAATACAGCAACTGGAGCATAGAAAATCCACAATTTTCAGTATGAATATGTAGGAAAGAAATTATATTTATACTCTTACATGATCAGAGATGTCTTTGACAGGAGCCTCAGAGCCATTAGAATGCAGTTCCATTTTAACTTCTCCTTTTCTCAACATCTGGGCTGCACTCACTGCGCTGGGGTCTTTCTTGGCAACAGGGGGCTGATGAATAAAAAAGGAAAAAATAGTTACATTAGTATGTGGGGTAAACAATATGTCTGCTGAGTTTTTGTTATATTTGTTATAAGTAATATTACAAATAGTAATATTAAGTAAAATCTGTTTTGTTCCAAGTTAAATTAGATGTACAACATTCTAAAAGATTCTAACAGTATAACAGATTTAAAGACCATGATCTACACAAATGTGAAATGGGAAGTGACATGTGGCCAAGTATGGTGACCCATACTCGGAATTAGTGCTCTGCATTTATCCTCCAAAGTGCACACACACAGCAGTGAACACACACACACACACACACACACACACACACACCGTGAACACAAACCCAGAGCAGTGGGCAGCCATTTTTTGCTGCGGCGCCGGGGAGCAGTTCGGGGTTTGGTGCCTTGCACAAGGGCACCTCAGTCGTGGTATTGAAGGTGGTAGAGAGCCCTGTACATTCACTCCCCCCACCTACAATACCTGCCGGTACAAGACTCGAACCCGCAACCTCTGGGTTACGAGTCCGACTCTCTAACCATTAGGCCACGACTTCCCCTAAATGGGGGATACACATTGCATGTGCATGATGTGTATGTGATCAGTAATGACATTAATGACATGTTTCAGATGATGCAAAAAATGTGCTTGGTATCCAACACATTTTTATTTCACAGTAAAACAGAAGAGGTTTATTACAAAAAGTTTTACTAGTATTAGACATTTAATAAATATATAAATTAAATGAAAATTTTCCCACTCTGCTATTTATGTCTAGAGGAAACCATTTCTCACTAATTTTATGTATCATTTTTATTCTTTTCCATAATGATGATTTTTTAAAATTAATTTGATATTTATTTATTTATTTATTACACAATGGGTAAATTTCACATTTATACTACAAGGGGCCTTAAATTAAAATCCACATGTTTTCAATGGATTTATTATTGCTATTGCAGTCTTCACTTCAGAAATTCTCCTCCAATTCAATGCTATGATTGAATCATTGTGGATGACCTTTTGATTTAGGAATTTCCTATTATTAAATAATAAACACAATGAAGTAGAATGAACATAATCAAAAATAACAAATCAAAATGTTACCAAAGCATAAATGATATTCATTGACAGAAAAAAAGGCACAAAACAATTTGCAATAAGATAATGTAGTTTAAGATATGTAATGAATGTCACAATTCTGTAGATCTCTTCCTCTTTTGACCTGTTTATGGAATACAAACTCGTCCTTACAGGTTCTATATCTTGACGACCACAACCTTCAAGGAAATGTTCTCTTCCAGGTGATACATCTTGCAAATTCATGTGACAGGTGGAGTGAGACCAGGGAGTGTTGTCAAAACTCTCCCTGCCCAGCTCTACTTTGTCCTTCTCAACCAGCTCAGTCATGCCTCTAGAAAATTCCTCCACGCCACTGTGCAAGTTCATAATGACAGTGAAATCCACCTCAGCTTCCAGGTTTGAAATGGAGCTGACAGTCATACTTGAACATTTCCTCTCGATGGCCAGGTAGGTGTCCTTCAAGCCAGCAAACTCACGATTATAGTCGTCCTCCAGGGCAGAGTGAGGCTGCTGTTTTTGAAGAAAGAAAAGGGGCAGCATTTTTCTACATCACATATGAATGAAACAAACAGTAATGATGGAGATATGAAGAAATCATGGGCGTGCTTTTGAGCTGTTTATAATGCTTGAGTGAAATGATCCAGTGTAATGATCCAGTCATGAGATCATATATGTTGATGCATTCTATTCTTACAACAGGTAAAAATTATCATATGGTTTGCAGTAGGCATGCGACGGTTTCAAATTTTTATATCACTATAATTGTGAAGATTTTGTCACAATAAACCAGTACTGTACTACCACAGAACTTAAGTACATTAGAATGTAGAAGTGTAGGCAAATGTTTAAAGTTGTTTTAAGTTGTCTGAGAAACACCATAGAGAATACAAAAATCTGAATAGCTTTTTTCAAACATTTACATAATGTTTAACTTCCTGTCTTCTGCAGGACAAACTGGTGTCAGAAACAGAAAATGGTACAACGCTGCTTTAGGTAACAGTAGTATCTGCTGTATTTATGCTGTTCTATAAGTGCCACCTACTGTCAGAGAGTGAATTTGCATTTTCATTCAGCCCATCTGCCATTTTTGTTGAAATATTTTGAACTGGTCAATGGAAAATGAGCTAATGTACATTCTAAAAAAATTAAACAATTAAAGATAATAGGGCATCTAGAATTATTCATGGTATTTAAGTGCCCATGATAACAATGCGTTGCATGTTCATTACAGCAAAATAGGCTACCATAATACCAAATACCGGCACATGTCTAGTTTGTAGAAGAAAAAAAATGAAGTGACTGAAGACAATGTCCATGATTTTGAATTGGGTCACCTTTTTAAAAGGTTACACAAACAACAACTACTGTCAGATGTCATTCTAATTTTCTAATTATTCTGACCGCTGATGGAGCAAGCACAGTAAACTTGTCACTCGGAACAGATAGAAAGCATTCAAAAGCATGATTTTAATGTTATTATATTGGTGTTAAAAGAGCCTGAGTAGAAAATTAAGCCTTTTTAAAAAACATGCAAGAACATGCAAACAGTGTGGAATGAGACACCTTAACAGCATATTGTGGGTCTTCAAGAAGAGAAATAGTGGACAGAGGCTCCTGTAAAGGAAAAGCAGAACAAGAAAGAGAGAGAAGCAGTCTAAAGTTAGCTGTGTTACAGAAGCAACACACCAGGAAAGAAAGACATACATTGCAACCTAAACACACACACTCATTTAAATCACTTTGTAAGTGACTATAAAATTCTCTTCTTAAAATGTGATTCTTGACTTAAATTTTAGATAATAAAAACATAGAGATCTCATTTAACATGCCGGGGTTCTTCACATAATCTAGTGGGTTTAAAAATAAACCAACTAGTTTTAAAATAAATTTTAAAGAATCAAAGAATTAACTAAGAATTAGTATTTAATAATCATGAAGTTGTCTAGCTTTCAGGATCTGATAAAAACAACCATACTAGAAAAAATAAAGGATCCAAATGACAAACTTACAAGAAAGTAAACATTTAGTAACAGAAGTTTAACAGTTAATCGGTTCAACAGAACAAAATGCAGTTTTGAGTAACATTGCCTATTGAAAACCCATTAACCCATTTTCTGGGTTAATATCAGCACAATGACTTCATTCTAGAACCTAGAGAACTGTGTACTACCTACATTGGCAGCTACATCCAGTCTTTGGACAAAAAAAAAACAAAAAAACTCTTAAGGGACTGATTTAGAATGTTCTACTTGGGGAGCAACTCCATGTGTCACAAACTGCACTACTCACACAAAGCGTATGGAAGACTTGACTCACAACCAGTGTTGGGCTTGTTACTTCAAAAATGTAATTTATTACTCGTTACTAGTTACTCCTTTCAAAAGTAATATTATTACTTATTACTATCTGGCAACAGTAATTAGTTACACTACTAGTTATATTACTTTTACTTCACACTCCACAGAAGTTGTAATTGTGTATCTTCCCCATAAAACTCTTCTAAAATGTTACTAACAATATATTTCTGCCTCATCATTTGACCAAAATCTACATTGGAACGCAGTCAGAAGTTTTTTTTTACAAACACTCAATGGTGACTGATAGTGACTTTTAAGTAAAAGTATTGTATTAATTGTCATGTGTAGCTTGAAGCTAATTGTAGCTACAATTTATCTGTTACCCATATGATTATATTTCATTAAGTATTTTATCAAAAGAAATAACATAAGTTCATAAGATTTTTAATTATAGTAATATAATTTATATGGGGATCAGAGGGATGTGTAATGGCAATATTTACATCCCCTGAATGTAAGCTTTTCCATATTCCAAGCTTAGTAATTAGTAAAGTAATATTACAGTAACTAGTAACTATAGTTACTGCCCACACTGCTCACAACTGATGTCAATAGAGTTTGAATGTTAGCAAGTTAAGCTAACAGTCTTTGCACCAGTGCATTATGGGAAGGATACATGCAAAGCTGTTTTAAAATTTGGCCAAATTAATGTATTTTAGAAAGCAACATAATTATTAATGTTAAATTAGATTAGCAAATTAAATAATTAAATTATTGTTGTAATATTTTTATTATTGTGATATTAAATGCATTACTGGGTAAGTGATTACACAACAAGCATAACAGTATGAATTGGTCATAATTTTTCAGTTTTGGAACAGTTTTGGGACAAAACCAGTAAAAAAATACAAAGGAAAACAAGCGGACAGTCATGCTCATAGTGACAGAAGATTCATAGCCAATAAAGAAATAAAGTCCAACATGTTGTAAAATGACTAAGCAAATAAATAACAGTATGAAGTGTATTTAAAATATTGTGACTTTGAATACATTACTGGTCATTTCAAAGCTTACACTGCATGATAAAAACTCGCAGAATGGTAGTAATTAACTAATTTGAAGGCAAAGGTCATGTGCAACCAGCATCCAGCTCTCACATGTTGTTGCTCATATATTGCAAATACTTTTTTGTGCCAAAATGTCCTAGAAATCAGTTAAATACAGTAGTTTTATTTTTATTATATATATATTGCATTTATTCCGTTATTTTGCATTTATGTTTAAACCTCCACACACACACATTATATTGCAGTACCATGTTCAAACAACACTGGTAGCAGTACTGGTCATCTCCTATGCAATATAGCAGATGTTAGTGTACCCATCATGCAGCATTAATTATTTAATGTGACATTCACCACAAAAGGTTCTGTTAAGGGTTGAATGCACAGGCTGTTTACTGTTAGTGTTTCAAAGATTTTCAAAGGTACTATGTAATTTCACTAAATTTACTATGAAGAAATGGGCTATCAAAACAAATGGCCAAAACATTTAACCTCCAACAATTATAAACATTGATGAAATAGTTTTAATATAAATAGATATTTTTGGTGTAGTTGATTGCATATTAAACAGAAAACTACTCATTAATGGTTAAATTGTAGGTTTCTCTAACCCCTCTCCGCATGGGCAAGCAAACAGTATGATTTTACTGTAAATACAAGTATGTTTAAATTATAAAAAGAAAAACAATGAATGTGTGAATCAATCTGAAGTTCATGCAATAATTGTCCAGTGACTGAAAATAAAAAAAATGCCATGTTGATTTACCGGAAGGTTCTTTTTGTTGGCTTCAAGAGTTGGGTCTTTGCTGAAATTGCAACTATTGCGCGGAAATAGACCTGATTCTCTTGCTTTCTTTGTTTTGACTGGAGGTGTTGGAGGGGTATTGTTTTGGTTGACTGTGTGTCTGGAGAAGTGAAGTTCTGAAATTCCCTCATCAGTATAAAGAAGATCTCTGTGGACTATTCTGCTGGTATGTTTTGTGGTGTCTTCATTCCTTATACCCCTTTCTTTTGGTGAACTCTCAAGACACTTTATCACTTGATGCTCCGAGCACACACAGATGTCTTTCATAGCTAAAGATAATTCCTGACTTGTATTAGCTTTCACTAGACTTGTGGTGCAGTTTGCATGGGGATAGCTAGTGTCTCTGCTCTCTAACTTACAGGGGTCAAAGTGTCTCACAAAAGATTCATTCATACTATATCTTTTAAAATTTCCTTTCATTAGTTCAGAGCCTTGACCAATATCTAGATCATCTTTGTAGCCTTGGCTCATTCTCTCAGGATTTAATGGAACAATTCTTGTTATATCTGTTCTCACATGTCTAGTTAATCTCTGGCTGGTCTTTCTCAGTTCCTGGATTCCTGCAGATTCCTCCCGTTCAAAATTGCTTATCTTCTTTTCAAGACCCAACTCTTCAATTTCTTTCTTCTTTGCTTTGCCAGATTTTGCTTCGTTCTCACTATGATCAAACATGATGACTTTCATGACTTCAAATCTGATATCAGTCTTGACTCTTTTCATCTCATCTTTGCCAGGGCCACAGACTGAAACTTGGTTTTCTTGTTTGTCTTCAGTGTTCATAATCTTCACTTCGTTGGATAACTGCTCTTGACATTCTACAAACTTTCTTGCACCATCAGATTTTCTTGCATTATGCAAACTTTCATACATAATCTTTATTGCTCCCTGATTGGGAATCTGCATGTCTTTTTTCACTACTCTGTCAAACTCTGTGCTTTCTCTAAGCAGTGGTGCAGCATATGTATTTGTGGCTGGCTGATTTAGCTTTTCAGGCATAGATGATGACCATGTCTCTGTTGTTGAGCTGAAATTTTCAGGATGACAGATCACAGTCGCCTTTATAAGTTCAGCATTATTGTCCTCATCAGACTCTACAATATCATGTGTGATGTTTGAATCTTTGGCTTCTGTCTCATACACAAAGTCACTCAACTTCCCCAAGTTTAAGCTTTGAGGTCTTTTCTCTCTTCCGACTTTATGTTGAGAACTCTCCTCCA
Organism: Sinocyclocheilus anshuiensis; assembly: GCF_001515605.1. Lineage (NCBI taxonomy): Eukaryota > Metazoa > Chordata > Actinopteri > Cypriniformes > Cyprinidae > Sinocyclocheilus > Sinocyclocheilus anshuiensis. Next base: position 1,112,633 of record NW_015537935.1, on the reverse strand, counting down.
TGATGTCCGTAATGGTATTCTTCTTGTTGTTAGGTCGAGACTCAGCAAGTGGTGTAGGCTCTTTTTTTGACATTTCATGAGACAATTTAGATTTAATCTTAGTTGTGACATCTTCCCCTGTGATATTTTCCTTAGATTCACCTGACTTTTCCATTAGTGATATTTTTGAGGATGCAAAAGTCTTCATGTACAATCGTGTCTCATCACCGTCCTCTCTAATTAGCTCAATGTGTGTCATCTTGGTAATTTCCTGTTGTTTTTCTGTCTCCTCCTTTGGAAGGGGATCAATGACCAGAGGAGTTGGAGGTGTAATAGCTTTGTACTTTCCTTTCTTCTCCATTTCATAGTTGAGTAACACCCATTCTTCAGAGTCCTATTTAATAATATAAATTAAAAATGTTAGTTCTCTAACTTGTCATTAAACCAGTAACCATTAGTGAATTTTAAATGTCAAAGGAACCTCATGTGAAGTTACTAGAGTCTTCTGGATGAAGCCCTCCACCGAGAGGCTGTTGTCAGGTTCCCCTACCCCTGCACCAACAGCCTCCTGATAGATGGCCAGGTCCAAGACCAACAGAAAAGAAAAAAGAGGATAAACCAGAAATCATCTTATATTATGAACATTTAAAGAGTAATACAAGATGTAGAAAGAAAAAAAATAATAAAAAAGATAAAAGAAATAGCTATACAAATAAAATTATTATAAATAATGGGATTTAACACAGCATATAAACAAACATGAATGCATGAATCAGCGTCATGAAAACACAGCAGCAATAATGACTTGGGCAATCATTAAAAATACAATAGCACAACAAAATGCATGAACATAGTAGATAATTGAATATAAAACATTTCAAATTAGAATGTTAAAGCAACATGACCTGCATCTCAAATCAATTATTTCTGGTAAAACAAAAATCTGTATCAGCAGACAACAATTAGTTTGGCAATAAACACTACACCCACACCACATAATACTTTCTCTTTTTACCTTTATCAGACTAGTCAATGCAAAATTGCTCCAACAGGTGTAAGAGTTGAACTGACACTAAGGCTTTTCCTTGTCAATTGAGGGAAAACACATTGCACACAATCAATACAATGTTTACAGCATGATGCACATATACATGATGATTGCAGTCAAAGAGATTAAATAGAGATTAAACCAAGTATCAGCACATGTACCAATATTCTGTCATAATGCAGTATTTCCATACTCACTGCCTTCTTCTCTGGAGTGTCGCCTGGGGATGTCCCTGACAGACGCTTTTCCAGGTTCACCAGTTTACTATTGGGCTCCCTCAGGGCCCTCTTCAGCTCGTTGATGCTGGCTTGGTGCTTCAAGAGAACATCTTCTGATTTGTCTAGAAACTACAGACAGTACCAGAGAAAGAACAGCAATGATCAGGAAAACATCTAGTAGGATTTTAAGCATTTATATTTCATTAATGTTGAAAGAGTTATGAGGCTGGTCATCTATTCCTTAAAATTGTATAATAATGCTTGTGATGTGAGTATAGACTGGATAAATACTCAATAACCGAGATACATATGAAAAAATAGACTATTGTGATGGAATCAGATGTAAATACCATGCCTACCATATCCACGTACCATGGTATTTGCCTGATATTCCAAGGTAAGCATGGTATATCATATAAATATTTTATATTTTGTTGTTAGTAATGTACTTTACTGCAGAATGTATGGGTTCTTAATTAATTGATCCAAAAAAGTATAAGAGTGGGTAGTATAACTAACATTCTAGATCATAGTACAACAAAGCCAACATACTGATCCTATTTTTAAATATATTATTAGGATATTGGCTTGATTATATATTCAAACATCATAGTGCTGCACTTGTCCTACATTGTTTGTTCTATGGATGTGAATGACAGCTCAAATTATGAGGTTTATTTGGGAGAGATAATTTATAATTTTTATAAGAAATCGAGACATGTGGATGAGCTATTTTGACTATTTTTGACTATTCTGGAAGATCACATCAACCACGTCAGAGAAGTTGTCCATCACCTCTAAAACAACCACCTGATTGTTAAAGCCAAGAAGTGCGAGTTTCACATCACAACCCCTACTTTCCTAGGATATGCCATTAGCCCTGACTTCACCATCCTGATCTGTCTCTACCCTTCATTGTTGAAGTGGATGGCTCCAACATTGGCATAGGAGCAGTCATCTTACATCATCATGGTCCTGCCTCGATTATAGCTGCACCGGTACAGTGGGATATCATGCGACATTGAGCAAGCATCAAGAGCATAAGCCTCCACACCCCAACTTCCCTCAAGATCATATTTATGTGCCTTCTGCTCTGTGCACCTGGGTAATTCAGTAGGTCCATACCTGCCTACACTCCAGTCATTTGGGTGAGAAACGCACCAATCAACTGGTTCAGAACAAGTTCTGTTGACCTTCCCTTCCTCAGAATTAGAGGTCGGCCATTTGATGGTTTGCCGATTAATCGTCATTGTTAGCCGATTGTTGGAACAATTGGTTATCAGCAAAAATCCATTGCGTCCATTGCTAGAGCAGCTGAGAAGGGTTCACTGTCTTTATACAGTATGAGAGCAACCTCTAGAGGTGAAATCACTGATGCCTTATGCTGTTTTTTTTTTTTTTTGACAGAGTGGGACACTTCAGACGAGGATTTAAAACACATATCAAAAAGAGGTGTATACAGTACACTACAGTACATGTTTTCATATCATTTTAAAATAATTAATTTGTTAACTAGATGCTGCATTACTGGAGAACAGTAGTATGTTTGCCGTCAAGGCTCAGAGAATGTTAACATTAGTAGTACGTCAAGCGGTTCAACAACAACTGTGACAAAAATACATGCAAGTCCACCCCAAATGGTTAACTGTTACCATCTATTTGCATTAGTTTATTCCCAGCTGGACACTTTTATGCATTCGTTATTCAGCAAAGTTTAAGCATATTATAGCTAGTGACATGTGAAAGCACATTCTTATGTTCATGCAGCCAACAGAGACAAATCAGAAATGCAGAACTTCAAACTCATCTATGCCACTTTTTGTTCATTCTTGAAGTGAACTTTTGCCTGTTTGGTGATTAATTTATTATTATTATTTTTTTCTATTAAATAAAGTTTTTTGGACCACCACTTGAATTGAATGCAAGACCTCCTGTGTGTTGTCTCATCCATTGAATGACCGCAATATTTTGTTATTTTGGTTAGATAATCATCAAGTGTTCTAAAATAGATGCAAATAAAGTGTGAGAGTATAAATACAATATACATATGTATGTAATTTAAATTATATGGCCTTGTGTAGATATTTAAAGATGGCCATCTTTAAGTATGACTGTTGATATGAAATAGTAACACTTCACAATAAGAGTCCATTTGTGACATTAAATCAAGTGTAGCATTAGTTCTGGCAGTTCTGGCAGTTCAGTCAAGCTGGCATCAGCTGACTCTCAGCTGATCCACGTCTACCTATACAGGAATACGACGCCTATCACAGCATCCTTATATAAGGTCTATTCAGTATTATTCAGCAGCTTTATCGCATTGCTCAGGAGCTAACTACCCTACTCCATCCTCCACTCCTCCTTTCATCCACAGTCAGGATTTGACCTTTGGATATACCATTGAATCAGGCTTCTTTATTTTGAATTATGTTGTTACATTAAATTGTCATTTAGAACAATAATGATATCTGCTGCATTTATTTTGGTTCTGTTCTGTTTACGCCAAGGGGGTTATCGCTGCTCTCCCTGCTCTTATCCATGCTAGACTGCATGGATGGTCATGGAGTTTTTTTTTTTTAACCCAGAATAGAACCATACTGCCAATCCATTGTATGCTAATTGTTAATCATCTTTGATGATAGTGGTCCTGACAGAACTAAGTTTAATATATTCTGTAGAATTATTGTTCATTGTTAGAGTGTGCTATTATTAATGTTAATAATAACATTAATGCACTATGAACTAACATTAATGATCAATGTATAATTAATAATAATATTTATATGTTTATTCCATTTAAAAAGTAAGGTACATTTTCATGGTTCAGTACATTATTATTATTATTTAAAAAAAAAAAAAAAAAAGTTCAGCTCTATTTTAGTTTTCATTCAGTATCTATTTTAAAAACTATCCGTTGATTAATTGGTTATCGGCCAGTGCAGTCCAACCCAGTAATCTTGGTAAAATCCACTAACGGTCGACCTCTACTCAGAATGTCTCAATGACTTAAGCCATCAAACCTAGCTGCCCATTTCCCAGTCTCCAGCCTGGTCCCTCCTAAAACCCCTGGTCACCTCTAACAATCCTTCCTCACCTCCATTGGAAGATGAGACTGCTTACAGAGTTAACGCTCTTCTCAACTCCAGATGTCGTGGAGACTGGGAGGGTTATGGCCCTGAAGAAAGGTTTCAGTCCTGACCTTAACCCTATTGAAAGTCTTTAGAATGTGCTGGAGCAGTGTTGCCAGATTGAACTGAAGATCTCCAG
>NW_015537935.1:1099769-1108086 GCF_001515605.1 Sinocyclocheilus anshuiensis | reverse complement strand
ATATATAAATATATACATACATACACACAAACAAATTCTATTGGGAGGAAGATACTTAAAAAGAACTTTGATTTCAAACTCTGAATCGAATGAATTTTAACTAAAAAAGACAAGTAAACAGTCAGTAATAAAATAAGCACAAATAAATGACAAGCAATGCCCCAAATACATACAATAACAAGATATCAGTAATAAAATAAGCATAGATAAATGACAAGCAATGGCACAAACAAATACAATAACAAGATACAACTAAAATTCACTGTGCTTTAAGTTTTTCAGGTAGGTATAACAGTAATATTCAGGTACAGAAATACCACAGAAACTGAATAATCTATTTAACTTTAAAATAACACTGGTTGGTCTTCAATGTATAAATAAACATTAATGACAGACAACAGTAGGTTTATTTAGGTTGCTGTCTCTGACCACATGCACAGTGTTAACTTAAGTGTGAATCCGCCCAATCTGGCAACACTGTGCTGGAGTCGACTTTACTGAATGGTTTGACTCTCCTATTGTCAATACAAGATCTCGACCAAAAATCAATGCAACTCTTGATGAAAATAAATCCTGTGATGTTGCATGACGATGTTGAAACAATGCCACAATTAATGCACATTATATAATCTTGGTATTGTCATCCTGGAATATGGACATGGGTACATTTTCCAATATGGTTGTTTGAGAAATTAAAATCCATGCACTGCATCAGTTAGGATTAAAAGAATTGTTGCCAAGCATATAACATGCAAGAAACATATTAATCAAGGCAATAATTATTAAATCTTAAAATCTTATGTATTTGCTTATTCAAGACAGTGACTTTTTTGGCCAGGCAGTGTATTATGGTCTATATAGTGGCAGTACTGGATGCCTTGAGAGTGAGAATAGTTTGATTCTTGTCTTGACTTGTTTGAGACACATCACTTTCTGATGCCAAGCAAATGTATATTCCACTGTATCAGTATTAATGATACAGCACAACTTCTGGTTTATTCATTTCTGTTGCAGATTACTATCATACTAACCAGCTCTAGACAAAAACATGTTCAACAGAAGAACCTTAAGGAAGAGATACCTCCTGCTTGTGTAGAGGGGTTGACTCCTTCTTCAAGTGTAAATGACAGGTAGATGAAAGCAGCAGAGATGGAGGGATAAACAGGATTAAGGTTGATGTTAGTTACAGACAAGGTCAAGAGAGCAAGAAACACAAGAGCAAGAACAGATCAGGATTAAATGGGATCAGAAAAGAAAAAAGGTTTGGGAAGATCTCAGTTAGAGGTAGGCGTGGGACATCAACTGTACGCAAACAATGTACACAATGACTTTTAGTCCAGGGCAGCAACATCACATAAACATTTTCTAGAGATATTGGAGTAATTGGAGAAGAATAAAATGCCTAAACACTAGAGCAGAGGTCGGCAACTTGGCATTGGGGTAATCACTGGCATGTGAGAAACAGAGATAAAAAGGTACATTTAATTTGGATGAATTTCCTTGCACATGCATACTGATCTACATTTTAAGGTAATGCTTCCTCATTGTTACATAGCCTATTCAGAAATAGGAGCTAAATACTAAGTGTAAGAATTAAAACTGTTAGTCATCAGAAGCTAGAACAAACTGTTTGCGTGACCATTGTGCATCAAAAGATGCTAATAGTGTGATGCATTGTACATTTAGTAAACTTCAAGTGTTAGCTTTCAGGAAAAAATATGTTATTCTTATCGATGTTTGAATTTTTCAATTCTGTATACAGGTTTCTTAACATTCCACACACAAATTATGATGGTGATGAACAAACTACAACATTAAGTAAAAACATCACACATAAACACACTGTGTGGTTGACACTGGAAATTTGGGATAAAAAAAAAAATCTAATTTAAAACTCAAAATACATTTTTATGAAAAGTATACAAATAATACACAAAAGAATTATGGCAAATTTAATAAGACATATTTAAGATTCTGCACTATTTTTAATTTACTAATTAAAGCGCCCCTATTATGCTTTTTTGAATATTACCTTTCATGTAGTGTGTAATATAGCTGTTTGTGAATGTAAAAGGTCTGCAAAGTTTTAAAGATCAAAGTGCATGACAAATAAAATTATTGTCTTCCAAAAGAAAAAATCAATTCTGAACTGCTGAAAAAAGTTGTCAGAAATTCCAGTCTCATTTCCGTAACTTAAGATATGTAACAAATTGGATAATGCCAGCCCAGGAACAACGTCTACTTGGACCTGCCCTTAAACATTTTAGTTTGTTGTGTTGTCGACATGTCAAGAAGAAGCTGTTTTCTGCGTTGCAAAAGCAAATTGTCTTTGTGTACAGTTCCATAGGATAAGGATGAGAAGAGTCAGTAGTTTAAATTATCACAGCGATACCACAGCAGTGTAAGCTTTTGTTGCGTTTCCGTCATTTTACTGACAACTGCTTCTCAAATCTTGGCGAGGATTTCCAAAATACTATTAAAGATAGAACAGTACCCACTTTATTTAAACCAACTTGCTCCTCTGAATCACAACCTGTAAGTAAGATTCATTGTTTATGTATATATTTTCTACTAAGTGTTCAAAATACATTGTTCCCTTTCAGTCGGTCACTCTCGACGTCACGTCGGTGATGACCGACGAATTGGGATCTCGCCAGAGAGACCAATCCACTTCGAGTGTAACTAAACGAGTCAATGGACATTGGCATGCGGATTTTGCATCTGGCTGTCACACCCCGCAGCGCGGGTATAAGAGGCAGCAGGTGCACCGCATTAATTCATCCTTTCGCTTCGGAGCAGAGCGGTAGTGCATCACTACTGCTCTCTACTTCAGGTTGCAGAGAGAAGCAAGCGAGTGCGGGCATTACAGCACAGCGTCTTTTTAAAGATGTCTTATCACCCGTGCATTTCTGGGTGCGGTTGCTATCTGGCGCCTCGGGACGGTCACGATCGCTGCCTCACGTGTCTGGGCGTTGAGCACGCTGACCAAGTGTTCGTGGATGGTGCATGTTCTATTTGTGGGGACATGACCATCTCAGAGTGGCATGAAAGACTTATGCGTCAAGTATTACGTCAAACGTGGAGGGGTCCCTCTGCCTCTGCCGCGATCCAGTGCTAGTCCCGACAATCAGGGCGGCGCTGCGTCTGGTGGAGTCAGAGATGATTTGAGGATCACGGTGACGGCTTCCCCAGAGGGAGTTTTTCACCCCTCAAGCACTCCGCAGCCGGTGGAGCGGCCGGAGGGGCGTGCTGGCCCCTCTACAGGATGGAGGGAGCCGGCCGTTTCCTTCAGTTCGCCCCCTTGAGACCAGATATCGATCGCTGTATCAGAGGGTGAGCTCTCTCTCTCCAGGGATGACGGCCCGGCTGCGTTGCCCCCTTCGGGTGTGGTAGCGATCCTTTGAGGCTGGATGAATGGTTTTACCGTGGGGGTCGTGCTGGTTCTCAGTGCCCCCCTCCGGTGCCATTCTTCCCGGAGGTGCATGAGGAACTCACAAGATCGTGGAAGGCACCTTTTATTGCCCAAAACAAGTCTTGTAGCTCCTCCGCTTTCACCACCCTTGATGGTGGGGCCGCTTTGGGGTATGCGGGCATTCCCTCGGTGGAGCGGTTTGTGGAGCGGTCTGTCTCCCCTCACGGACCTGTAAGTATTCGTCAGGCTTAACTGGCAGTGCTTACAGAGCTTGTAGGGAGGCGGCTTCTGCCCTCCACGCCATGGCGTTACTGCAGGTCCATCAGGCCAAAGCCCTGAGAGACCTGCACGAGGCTGGCCACGACCTGGCGATTCTACATGAACCTGTGTGCTGCGACGGACCTCGCGCTTCGACGAGGTGACCTCACAGTCTCTGGGTCATGCGATGTACATGCTAGTGGTCCAGGAGTGCCATCTCTGGCTGTGTCTGGCCGACACGAAGGAGCATGATAAGGTGCAGTTCCTGAATGCTCCCGTGTCACAGACCGGCCTTTTCTGCGACGCTGTCAAGAGCTTTGCCCAGCAGTTCTCGGCGGCACAGAAGCAGACTGAGGTGATCAAACACATCATGCGCCGGAGGAAACCTGCTGCTTCCACCCTGGCTGCAGCCCCTCAGCCTGCTCGTCGCCGTGGGTGCCCCCTTGCGGCTGCCCCTGCTCCCAGGCAGCAGCAGCCTTCCACCAGGCAGCGTCGTGGAGCCAGTCGCAGACAGGACGCCCAGCCCGTCCAGGCCCCCGCCAAACCTGGCGGGAAGCAAAAGTGCAAGAGGCCCTGAGATGGGCTACCCATTGATGGAGGAGACTGCTCTTCGGGAGATGGTGACCGCACCACTCCCGCCCCCGGAGGAGGACCGGGAGGATAATCTTTTGTTTTTGTTCCGCCGCTGGCCCAGCAGCCAGCGGCCAAAACCTCAATAGAAGAACGGTTTCCTCAGTCTCTGTGTCTCAAGAGGAGGAGAGTTGTGAACTGTGCATCACAGGGTCACTTCCCTCCTCCTCTCTCGCCAGTGGGAAGCAGTGGGTTGCCCAAGAGCACCCCTCCTGCCCATTCGTGGAACCAGGTAAGGGCTGTAGCATTTGAGTCCCGCTTCATGTCGTCACACGCCGGGCTGTCACAAGCCTCAAGCCGGGACCCTGTGTTTTCTCCCGCACAGGGAGGAATCAGGTGAGTGTAACACTTCACACCCAGACTCCGCCCTCTGCCGAGTCCCTGTGTTCCACCACGCTGCCCCACCGTGGGTACGTTGGTGGCTCCATTCGTTCCTCTGGCACGGTCTCTCGGAGCCTGGTTAGCGCTCCCCAGTCCGTCTCGGTGGCTCCTGCGAACCATCAGACTCGGCTATGCGATTCAGTTCGCCCGGCATCCCCCCAAGTTCACGGGCATCCGGTTCACTTCAGTCAAGGCTGTCGATGCCCCTGTCTTTCGAGTGCGGAAATTGCAGTCCTGCTGGAGAAGGACGCGATAGAGCCGGTCCCTCCAGCCAATATGAGGTCGGGGTTTTACAGCCCTTACTTCATTGTGCCCAAGAAAAGTGGTGGGTTACAACCGATCTTGGATCTGCGAGTTTTGATCCGTGCGCTTCACAAGCTGCCGTTCAAGATGTTTACGCAGAAACGCATTTTCGAGTGCATCCGTCCCGAAGATTGGTTTGCAGCGATCGACCTGAAGGACGCGCACTTTCATGTCTCGATCCTCCTGCGGCACAGGCCATTCCTGCAGTTCGTGTTAGAGGGTCGGGCATATCAGTACAAGGTCCTGCCCTTCGGGCTGTCCCTGTCGCCTCGCATCTTCACCAAAGTCTTGGAGGCAGCCCTTGTTCCTTTGAGAGAACGGGGGGTTCGCATCCTCAACTATCTCAACGACTGGCTCATACTCGCACAGTCTTGCGATCAGTTGTGCACACACTGGGACCTGGTGCTCAGAAACCTCAGCCAGTTGGGTCTTCGGGTCAACTGGGAACAGAGCAAACTTGTGCCAACGCAGAGGATCTCTTTTCTCGGCATGGAGTTGGATTCGGTCAGCCAGACAGCACGGCTCACCCAGGAACGTGCTCAGTCGGTGCTGAACTGCTTCAAGACTTTATCAGGCAGGACGGCGGTCCCACTGAAATTCTTTTAGAGGCTCCTGGGGCATATGGCTGCAGCTGCGGTGGTAGTTCCGTTCCGTCTGCTCCATATGAGCAGATTACACCGGCCTGCCGCAGAACCTTCAGCCCGTGGTCAGATCCCTCGTTTCTTCGGGCAGGAGTGCCCCTGGAACAGGTATCCAGGCATGCTGTGGTATTCACGGATGCCTCGGCCACCGGTTGGGGGGCCACGTACAACGGGCACGCAGTGTCAGGGGTTGGGACTGGCCCCCAACTGCGTTGGCATATCAATTTCCTCGAGTTGCTGGCAGTACGCCTTGCCCTGAGCCGCCTCAGAGGGCGCCTTCAGGTAAGGGACATTCTGGTCCGCACTGACAACACTGCGATTGTTGCGTATATCAACCGGCAAGGTGGTTAACGCTCCCGTCGCATGTTGTAACTCGCCCGCCACCTCCTCCTTTGGAGCATCTGAGGTCCCTTTAGGCCATCCACATCCCAGGAGTGTTCAATCGGGCAGCCAATGAGCTGTCTCGAGCAGCACTTTTAGGAGAGTGGAGACTCCAGCCCCAGATGGTTCAGCTGATCTGGAGACAGTTCGGAGTTGCTCAGATAGACCTGTTTGCATCTCCAGAAACCACCCATTGCCAGTGGTTCTACTCCCTAACCGAGGCAACGCTCGGCACGGACGCACTGGCACACAGCTGACCCCGGGGCCTGTGCAAATATGCGTTCCCCCCAGTGAGGCTGCTCGCACAGACACTGTGCAAGATCAGGAAGGACGAGGAGCAGGTCTTGTTAGGGGCTTCATATTGGCCCAACAGGACCTGGTTCCCGGAACTCATGCTCCTCACAACAGCCCCTCCCTGGCCTATTCCTCTGAGGAAGGATCTGCTTTCTCAGAGACGGGGCACCCTCTGGCACCCACGTCCAGACCTATGGAAACTCCATGTGTGGTCCCTGGATGAGACGCAGAGGTTCTAGGTGACCTACCCCAGGAGGTAGCGCTCACTATCGCTTCAGCACGTGCTCCGTCCACGAGATGGGCCTATGCGCTGAAGTGGAACCTGTTCGTCGAATGGTGTTCCTCCCACGAGGAGGACCCCCTAAGATGTTCGGTCAGAGCCATGCTTTCCTTCTTGCAGCAATGGTTGGAGCTTAGGCTGTCCCCCTCCACTCTTAAGGTTTACGTTGCGGTGGGGAAGCATGATCTGGTCGTCAGGTTTCTTAGGGGGACCAGGAGGTTAAATCCTCCTAGGCCTCCCTCCCTGCCCTCTTGGGATTTGGCATTGGTCCTAAGAGCCCTACAAGCTGCCCCCTTCGAGCCTTTGCAGTCAGTCGAGTTAAAGTTTATTTCTATGAAAACCCTGCTCCTGACTGCATTGGCCTCGATCAAGAGGGTGGGGGACCTGCTGGCATTTTTAGTCGACGAATCGTGCCTTGAGTTTGGGCCGGCTGATTCAAGTGCAACACTGAGACCCTATGTGCCCAAGGTTCCTACCACCCCTTTCAGGGACCAGGTAGTGAACCTGCAAGCACTGCCCCTGGAGGAGGCAGACCCAGCCCTAGCTTTGCTCTGTCCTGTATGCGCACTGCAACAGTAAGTGGATAGAACTCAGAGCTTTAGGACCTCAGAACAGCTCTTTGTCTGTTATGGTGGACAGCAGAAGGGGAAGTCTGTCTCCAAGCAGGGGATGGCCCAATGGATAATGGATGCCATCCCCTTGGCTTATGAAGCACAAGGTGTGCCCTGCCCACTCAGGCTGCGTGCTCACTCCACTAGGGGTGTCGCATCATCCTGGGCGCTGGCTCGTGGTGCCTCGCTAGCCGACATTTGTAGAGCTGCGGGCTGGGCGACTCCTAACACATTCGCTAGGTTCTACAGCGTGCGTGTCAAACCGGTTTCCTCCTGTGTTCTCACCTCAAACGGGTAGTGGCACTGAGAGGCCCGGTTTAGGGTCGACTTGCGGAGTCCTCGATGCCTAGTTCTCCAGAGAGTCCCCTGACCGGGCAGACCCTGACGAGTCCTCCAGCACTCCAGCGGCCAGACGTGGCGGAGCGTCCGGCGCCAGGCCTTTCAGTCAATTAATTCCTGAAATCTGGTGTGAGGCTAGTGCCCATATGAGTGACCTGGTTGGCATCCCATATGTGTATTTCCACGGTACAGTTACTAGGGTCGTGTTTCCCCTGGCAGACCACGTTCTGCCATCTCTAAATGATGCAGCCATGAGCCATCTCAGAGACTTCCATGTGCAGTAGGGCCCCTCGGGGTTACTCCACGTGAGTAAATGTCACTTAGGAGGAGGTGACTCCGCAGTGTGTCCTCTTCCAAATGGAAGGGCACACTTTCCCAGTGCTATCCAAGTTCTAATGTTGGGTTGCGAGGAACAGCTGTAGTTGACCTTCTCTGTGTAGAGCCCAGTCCTATCGTCTGCCTTATAGGAAGGATCAGGAGGCCTACACAGGGCACTGGAGGGAGCAGCACCTGTGGCATGTTGGTAGGGATCCCAATTCGTCGGTTATCACCGACGTGACGTCGAGAGTGACCGACTGAAAGGGAACATCTCGGTTACGTATGTAACCCTCGTTACCTGAAGGAGGGAACAGAGACATCACGTCCCATCGCCACAGTTGCTGTACCACCGCTGAGCTGCCGGGTCACCGGCTCGGCTCCTCAGCGAAAACGTGACATGACGTTACATGTGGCCAAGTATGGTTACCCATACTAGGAATTAGTGCTCTGCATTTATCCCATCCTAAGT
>NW_015537935.1:1088644-1095954 GCF_001515605.1 Sinocyclocheilus anshuiensis | reverse complement strand
GCGAAGGACGCGATAGAGCCGGTCCCTCCAGCCGATATGAGGACAGGGTTTTACGGCCCTTACTTCATTGTGCCCAAGAAAAGCGGTGGGTATGACCCACAGATCTTGGATCTGCGAGTTTTGAACCGTGCGCTTCACAAGCTGCCATTCGTCCCCAAGATAGGTTTGCAGCGATCGACCTGAAGGACGCGTACTTTCATGTCTAGATCCTCCTGCAGCACAGGCCATTCCTGCGGTTCGCGTTCGCGGGTCGGGCATATCAGTACAAGGTCCTGCCCTTCGGGCTGTCCCTTTCGCCTCGCTTCTTCACCAAAGTCGTGGAGGCAGCCCTTGTTCCTTTGAGAGAACAGGGGGTGCACATTCTCAACTATCTCGCTCATCTGGCTCATACTCGCACAGTCTTGCGATCAGTTGTGCAGACACAGGGACCTGGTGCTCAGACACCTCAGCCCATTGGGTCTTCGGGTCAACTGGGAAAAGAGCAAACTCGTGCCAACGCAGAGGATCTCTTTTCTCGGCATGGAGTTGGATTCGGTCAGCCAGACGGCACGCCTCACCCAGGAGCGTGCTCAGTCGGTGCTGAACTGCCTCAAGAATTTTATCAGGCAGGATGGCGGTCCCACTGAAATTCTTTCAGAGACTCCTGGGGCATATGGCTGCGGCGATAGTTCCGCTCGGTCTGCTCCATATGAGACTACTTCAGCACTGGCTCCATGGCCGAGTACCGAGGTGGGCGTGGTGACGCGGTACTCACCGGGTTCAGATTACACCGGCCTGCCACAGAGCCTTCAGCCCGTGGTCAGATCCCTCATTCCTTCGGGCAGGAGTGCCCCTGGAACAGGTATCCAGGCATGCTGTGGTAATCACGGATGCCTCGGCCACCGCCTGGGGGGCCACGTACAATGGGCACGCAGTGTCAGGGGTTTGGATGGGTCCCCAACTGCATTGGCATGTCAATTGCCTCGAGTTGCTGGCAGTATGCCTTGCCCTGAGCCGCCTCAGAGGGCGCCTTCAGGCCAGGGACGTTCTGGACCGCACAGACAACACTGTGACTGTTGCGTATATCAACCGGCAAGGCGGTTTACGCTCTTGTCGCATGTTGCAACTCGCCCGCCACCTCCTCCTTTGGAGTCAGAAGTATCTGAGGTCCCTTCGTGCCATCCACATCCCAGGAGTGTTCAATCGGGCAGCCAACGAGCTGTCTCAAGCACCACTTCCAAGGGAGTGGAGACTCCACCCCCAGGCGTTTCAGCTGATCTGGAGTCGGTTCGGAGTTGCTCAGGTAGACCTGTTTGCATCTCCAGAAACCACCCACTGCCAGTGGTTCTACTCCCTAACCGAGGCAACGCTCGGCACGGACGCACTGGCACACAGCTGACCCCGGGGCCTGTGCAAATATGCGTTCCCCCCAGTGAGGCTGCTCGCACAGACACTGTGCAAGATCAGGAAGGACGAGGAGCAGGTCTTGTTAGGGGCTTCATATTGGCCCAACAGGACCTGGTTCCCGGAACTCATGCTCCTCACAACAGCCCCTCCCTGGCCTATTCCTCTGAGGAAGGATCTGCTTTCTCAGAGACGGGGCACCCTCTGGCACCCACGTCCAGACCTATGGAAACTCCATGTGTGGTCCCTGGATGAGACGCAGAGGTTCTAGGTGACCTACCCCAGGAGGTAGCGCTCACAGCACGTGCTGCACGTGCTCCGTCCACGAGATGGGCCTATGCGCTGAAGTGGAACCTGTTCGTCGAATGGCACGAGGAGGACCGGGAGGACCCCCGGAGATGTTCGATCAGAGCCGTGCTACCCTTCTTGCAGCAAGGTTTGGAGCGTAGGCTGTCCCCCTCCACCCTTAATAAGGTTTACTTTGCTGCTATTTCGGCCCAGCACGACCCCAAAGAGAGGAGGTCGGTGGGGGGAAGCATGATCTGGTCGTCAGGTTTCTTAGGGGGGCCAGGAGGTTAAATCCTCCTAGGCCTCCCTCCCTACCCGAGTTAAAGTTGATTTCTATGAAAACCCTGCTCCTGACTGCATTGGCCTCGATCAAGAGGGTGGGGGACCTGCTGGCATTTTTAGTCGACGAATCGTGCCTTGAGTTTGGGCCGGCTGATTCAAGTGCAACACTGAGACCCTATGTGCCCAAGGTTCCTACCACCCCTTTCAGGGACCAGGTAGTGAACCTGCAAGCACTGCCCCTGGAGGAGGCAGACCCAGCCCTAGCTTTGCTCTGTCCTGTATGCGCACTGCAACAGTAAGTGGATAGAACTCAGAGCTTTAGGACCTCAGAACAGCTCTTTGTCTGTTATGGTGGACAGCAGAAGGGGAAGTCTGTCTCCAAGCAGGGGATGGCCCAATGGATAATGGATGCCATCCCCTTGGCTTATGAAGCACAAGGTGTGCCCTGCCCACTCAGGCTGCGTGCTCACTCCACTAGGGGTGTCGCATCATCCTGGGCGCTGGCTCGTGGTGCCTCGCTAGCCGACATTTGTAGAGCTGCGGGCTGGGCGACTCCTAACACATTCGCTAGGTTCTACAGCGTGCGTGTCAAACCGGTTTCCTCCTGTGTTCTCACCTCAAACGGGTAGTGGCACTGAGAGGCCCGGTTTAGGGTCGACTTGCGGAGTCCTCGATGCCTAGTTCTCCAGAGAGTCCCCTGACCGGGCAGACCCTGACGAGTCCTCCAGCACTCCAGCGGCCAGACGTGGCGGAGCGTCCGGCGCCAGGCCTTTCAGTCAATTAATTCCTGAAATCTGGTGTGAGGCTAGTGCCCATATGAGTGACCTGGTTGGCATCCCATATGTGTATTTCCACGGTACAGTTACTAGGGTCGTGTTTCCCCTGGCAGACCACGTTCTGCCATCTCTAAATGATGCAGCCATGAGCCATCTCAGAGACTTCCATGTGCATTAGGGCCCCTCGGGGTTACTCCACGTGAGTAAATGTCACTTAACCCCCTCTGGGAGGAGGTGACTCCACAGTGTGTCCTCTTCCAAATGGAAGGGCACACTTTCCCAGTGCTATCCAAGTTCTAATGTTGGGTTGCGAGGAACAGCTGTAGTTGACCTTCTCTGTGTAGAGCCCAGTCCTATCGTCTGCCTTATAGGAAGGATCAGGAGGCCTACACAGGGCACTGGAGGGAGCAGCACCTGTGGCATGTTGGTAGGGATCCCAATTCGTCGGTTATCACCGACGTGACGTCGAGAGTGACCGACTGAAAGGGAACATCTCGGTTACGTATGTAACCCTCGTTACCTGAAGGAGGGAACAGAGACATCACGTCCCATCGCCACAGTTGCTGTACCACCGCTGAGCTGCCACTGGCCCGGCTCCTCAGCGAAAGCATGAATTAATGCGGTGCACCTGCCAGATGCGAAATCCGCATGCCAATGTCCATTGGCTCATTTAGTTACACTCGAAGTGGATTGGTCTCTCTGGCGAGATCCCAATTCGTCGGTCATCACCGACGTGACGTCTCTGTTCCCTCCTTCGGAAACGAGGGTTACAGACATAACCGAGATGTTTTGTGTCTTGTATTGTGTACACACAGTGCACAGCTGTAGGTCTCCGGCTAGTCATTTTATTTATCATGTTAAGTCATGCTATTACTGGGTTACTGAAATAGTTGTGCTTTTCAACTGTGGGACCACTTACATAAAATTGTGTAAATTAATGCAGATTGTCTGTTGTTCTTACTACCTTGTGTTATAATAAATTATGTAGCAAGAATTTGGTTTACAAACTGTTATGTTACATCAGTCATCCACGTTAGTGGTCGGCTAATGCATGTGAAATTATTGATACAGTTAATGATATTCTGTAGTTACATACACTTGTTAATGCTAATGTAGGGGAGCTACACAGTTACATCTCATAAAACTGAGTGAAAAATTACTGAGAAATGTCCTGCTCAAGTCGTCCTTGTGATGGAGGTTGGGGTTGATCAACTAGTTCTTCCAATGTTTCATCATCTCTGACTCGGGCTTGAGCTGAAATTGAGATAAGGTAATGGGCATTTTGTTTTTGACACGCTGTATGTGGTAGACCAATCACAACAGACAGGTCATCTGACCAAACAGGGCAGAGTAAGCTCATAGAAAGGAGGGTTTTAGAGAAACTGAATTCAGACTCTTTGAGAAATTAGGTGATGTGCAATGTATATTATGAAGAAATGAAAGTGTTTTTTTGACATTGGATGTATGTAAACCTATTGTAGGAGACCCCCAAAACAAAATTAGGAACCTTTAAAATAGCATAATAGGGGCACTGATTATGGTATGCTGGGAAAACTGAAATGGTCTATAATCTTTTAAGAATGTATATAATAAATATATAATACAGTGAAAAGAGTGGTGTACAGTGATTATCAGAGGCATCTTGCTTTTTTTCAAACTGAGGGGGCGAGCCAAATGGATTTTGAATGCAGCTTCCAAAAGAAAAAAAAGAAAAAAAGAAAAAATAATTACATATGACAATTAAGTTTTGTGATTACTGTGGATATTAAATAAATAGTGTTGTCTTTTAGAGAATTTTACCGTTTTTAAGCTAAAATATATTGTAATAAACATATGCTTAATCACTTATATAGGGGTCCTTGGAATTTTTTTCCCCCTGTAAGGGGTCTCTGGCCCCAAAAAGTTTGAGAACCTCTGGTTTAGCCGACTAATCTAGGGTTGCCCTGGAAGCCCTCAGCATTGCACATTTTGTATGTCTCCCTTAAGCCAGGCATACACTGTTCAAATTTGGACACTCGGGAGGTTGTGAGCCCTTGTAAGCATTATGAATCAGTTAACATGACAACTGTGTTAAAGCAATTGGTACACTGTTCAACCATATTGCATACCAACCCGGCGACAATTATCGGAAGCTCAAGAGGTGATCATAAATTACTCAGCATTGCTCGTAATTCCTCTCACACGATTGAGTCATGACCATACAAGCATCAACGACTGACAAGCAGCAATTACTCCGACTGAAAAAAAAAAACTCGCTTGGAAGCTCCCACAACAGCAAAAATCACAACTTGTATGACCGGCATTATCAAACACACCCAATTCAGGTCTTGCATTCTCTACTGATGAGCTGATGAGTTGAACCAGGTGTGTTAGATGAGGGAGACATATAAAATGTGCAGTGCTGGGGGTCTCCAGGACATGTTTGAAAAAAGTCTCAGGTTACTGAACGTACAGCTAGCTGATGTTATGGGGAAACACCTTTCTCCTTGAAATACTGAAGCCTTATTCGGTTAATGCAATTGCATTACAATGGCCAATAGTGCACAAGCTTGTGAAAAAGTGGCAGGAACACGAGTGGCTATACTTTAGAATCCTTCCACTGAATAACTTCCACCAAAACACACAAAGAGCTGTAAAGAGAGCCTAAACTGTCTGGTACGTTCAACATAAATGCAAAAAGCACACACAAGGTAGCGTGGCTGAAGGTGTGGCAGGGTGGGTGTATCCTGCCCAGCTGCCGACTCACTCAGGGTGAAAGTTGAGAGAGTTATATCTATGGCTCTGAACAGTGTTAAGAGCACTTTAGGCACATAGTCTGGTTTTGGTTTAAGGTCGACTTTACAGAAGTTAGGGCGAAAAACTATGCAAGTCTTGCTGACTGAAAGAGCATGCATATTGCCGACTCGCTTAACGGTAGTGAGAGAAAGACTTTCTATTTGTGAGTTTTACGTCTAGTAGACACACTTCAGAAATCGTTCTCAGCACTTGCTATGGAAGCAAAACTGATGCTGGCAGGCTCTGTTGAATGGCCAGACTTGCAGGTTCCATATGTCTGGGCTGGGGATGCCAAATTTCCCTGCCTGATTTTGCACAATAATTGGTATAGGATGTTCAGAGGGGGAAACGCAAATTTCCACTCTCTCGGCCAGCAGTGAGCAACCACTTCCAGTTTGGAATTGCAGGCAAGGAGAATTGAAGCATGGATCTAAGAAAGGTGTTTCCCCATAGTGTCAGCAAGCTGTACACAACGTCTAGAGACCATCTCGAAAGGGAACCCTGGGCTAGTAGACTAGTCTCGCACATCCCTACTTAAAAAAATAATTGTAATTTTTGGGTGAACTATCCCTTTAATACAGGGGTATTCCGTTAAAGTTCCAAGAGGTCCGTTCTCTATATTTCTTTCCCAGCGGAGGTCCGGATAAATATATATATTAGGGGTGGAACGGTTCAACTTACTCACGGTTCGGTTTGTATCGCGGTTTTAGAGTCACGGTTTCGGTACGGTTCGGTATGTGCTATGTTTAGGGAAAAAATATACTGTCAAATAAAAATAAAGAAAATAAGAATAAGCTAACTACAAGCAACAGCACAAATAAATACAATAGAGTAAAGATACAAATAAAATAAACAGTGATTTTCAGTTTTTTTTTTTAGGTAGGTCTAACATTAGTTTTTAGGTACATCAATTGAATAAAGTAATGAAATGTAAAACAGCATTGCATATTTCACTGTATGAGTGAATTCTTTGTTGTTGCTGTTTGATTAATAGTGCTGTCACTTTAAGAGAATGCACTGATACAGTACGTTCAGCCGGCTATGTCTTCTATATGATACTTACCAAGACGGGCATTTTGACATAATTTTTGTGTGAATTTGTCTATTTAAACACAATACTTCAGAGAGAGCTTAATATTTGCGCGTGTTCTGAGGTGCGGGTTTGCGTGTTTCGGATGAGCGCACGCACAAATCTTCTCACTGCGCGAACCGTGTGTGGAGAACCGTACGGTTCGATTTTTTTCCGCAAACCGTCCCACCATATATGTATATATATAGGAATAGTTACACACAGGGGCGTCGCTAGTGGGGGGAAAAGGGTCACAGATGCATAGGGCCCAGAGGTCTGGGGGCCCGCGATCACCTACTGGCCATCGGGAGCACCGGGACATTCCATTCGAGTAGTGGGCTGATTACCGAAATGAGGCAGACCTCCCCAATATTAGGCGCTGTTTTTAAATTACAGCGCATGCGAAACCGCATAAAGCAAATACTCCGACGGTTTGAAGCAGCGCTACCCGATGCATCCGCCAGTCGTGCGTTAAAGCAGAGCGGGATCAGTCACCCGCACAGTGCTGACGAATGTGTGCCACACTTCTGCCACGATTTAAGCGATAAACAGCGCAAGTCACTTGATCCATGTGATTGGCCGAATACCTCAAGCATGTGACGGAAATGTTACGCTTCTTACCATATTGTGATGTCGTGTCCCGGAGCGACGAGACAAAAACATGAAAAAAAACATTATAAACGAGGCATTTGTTGCATCCAGTGGGGACATAATTACGGATTATAATGACTTGTAGT
>NW_015537935.1:1083842-1088162 GCF_001515605.1 Sinocyclocheilus anshuiensis | reverse complement strand
CTTCGGTTGCCAACTTCTTTCAATGGAAAGTAGCTAAAGCCAGTTTGAAAAGTCGCTAAATGTCGGCAGATGACGTCATACACTAATTAGCATATTCATGACGTCAGCGCATCTGTTGCCTTTTACATTTGTTTGTCTCTCTGTGCTCACATACTGTCAGACAACAGAATAAATATGAAATAGTGACTGAAATGCGGCCCTTTAAGACTACATAACCAGCTCTCCCTTCCAAGACGTTAATCTGCACAAAAATCCTGCTTTATATTTGAGCCATCGTCTGATGAAATGAAACACACATAAGAAAAGACAAGACACAGACAATTCCTGTGCTGTGATTTCGACTATATTTGCATGTAAAATTAGAGAAGCAACATAATATCTATTTTAACTGAAGGCGCTGCTCCTCTCAGCCGCTCACTGTACAGTGCAGACGCAGAGAGAAAGGGAAGGATGCGGTTTCATTAAACACATCCTATATGTATGATTATTTCCAACAAGCTGTGTTTAAGTTGGTGATATGCTGTTGCTTAAAGCTATACAGTGTATCGGAAATGTGCTTGATACTTAACTTGCAGTATGTAGATTTTGCTATTAAAGGTGTTATTAATGCTAACGATTATCTGGATAGGGCAACATGCTGTTGCCTAAACTTTGGGTATTGACCATATGCTGTACTGCATTAAAGGGGCATGCTGCTCTTCTCAGCTGCTTATTAAAGAAGAGCACCCCTTCACTGCTTCTCGATTGAGGACACGTAACACAACGAGCACAAATGTCAATGGAAGACGGCCAACCTGTAAATTGATGAGTTGATTTGAGTTATTATATGCTGTTGTTATAGACTTTTAAATGGATGCTGAAGCTTTTAGGCCAGGTAGAGTCTGCGATCTCTGATCTGTTCATTGCTCGCTTCTATGGCTGCAGTACGCTATGTTTGCTGCAAACTAGGCTGCCAATTCTAGTGGGTTTTCTGCATCTTTTTCAGGTATTGCATTAAAGGGGCTTGCTGCTCTTCTTAGCTGCTTATAAAGAAGAGCACCCCTTCGCTGCCTTCTCCTGTAAGTTGCTGCTGCCCCAGTCTCTGTTATTCCAGAAAGATATGCTTCTTTCAGAATGCCAATTCAGAATTGTGGTTTGGGCGGTTCTGGCCTATTGTTTGTGTTGGGAGGTCCGGGCTTATCGTTTGTGTTGGGGGGGGGTTATTATTGCTGCTCTCCCTGCTCATTCATGACAGGCTGCATGGATGGGCAGGGAGGTTTTTGCCCAGAACAGAACCATACCACCAAACTTTATGCTAAGTATCTATCATCTTGACGATAGTGGTCCTGACAGAAATGAAGCGTTAGCATTAGTTCTGCCCCAGCTCCTCCTTTCGCCACAGTCAGGACTTGGCTTTCTGATATTCCTTGCTAATCAGACTCCTTTATCTTGAATAAAGTGTTACACTTAAATATCATTAAGTACATTAATGATATCTGCCTTGTTCTGTTCTGTTAACCCTAGGGGGGTTATTATTGCTGCTCTCCCTGCTCATTCATGACAGGCTGCATGGATGGGCAGGGAGGTTTTTGCCCAGAACAGAACCATACCGCCAAACGAAACTTTATGATAAGTATCTATCATCTTGACGATAGTGGTCCTGACAGAAGTGCTACTCTACACTGCTCAAAACTTGCGTTTGAATCATCAGTGGCAAATTCTTTAAATATGAAAACTTACTTACAGTCTGTAAGTCTGTACAACTCAACATCATGTTATTCCAAACCTGTATGAATTGCTTTCTTCTGTGGAACATAATTTGAGAAATTCAAGACATTTTTGTCCATACAGTAGAAATCAAGAGTAACCAAATGGGTTTGGCAACATTCTACAAAATCTTCTTTTGTGTTCAACAGAAGAAAGTCGTTTGGAATGACATGAGGGTGAGGAAATGATGACAGAATTTATTAGCAGTAGCTTTCCAGCAGTCTAGTTCAAAATCAATGCTTTACTGTCAAGTGTTTTTATATGTGACAAAAATGCATTATTAAGTTTGTTGCATTTGTCGCGAATTCAGTAATATCTCTCAGTATTCGTTTCTGTCCTGTTTTATTTATTTATTTATTTACTCCAACTGAAGGCCCTATGACCCATCAAAACATTCAAGGGGGAATTTGTAGGCCGGATGAGCTCGAATTGTCCTGGGCCAAATTTTAACCCCAATCCAGCCCCCAGCCCTGAAAGTAATTTTACATTTTACGATCGCAACTCATACCCCATACCCCCCCCACTGAATGTGATTTTGAGGGGGGCCCATAGCAAATTCAGTGCACAGGGCCCAGAATTCCTAGCGACGGCCCTGGTTACACATTTCCATCTGGGCACCAGTAATGCTTTGTAAGTGGACAAAAGAAAAAGAAAAAGAAAAAAAGTAAACAGTCAAAGGCCAGTGGCTTCTGACAATTTTTCTATTAAAAAAAAATTATCAGTTGAGCCCAATTAGATGTGAATATTAAAATATAAGATCTGGGGCCGTATGTATAAAGCCGCTCAAAGTAAAAGTTTAGTCTTAATTGTGTCAAAATTCTAAGAATGATGTAATTTTACTCTTATTCCTAGGCTCAAGAATAAGAGTGATTCATAAAGGTTCCTAAGTATTAAAAGAGGTCTCAGCTCCTAAATTATTTAAGAGAGCTGGAGAAGTCTCCTAACCTAGTTAGGCGTAATAAGATGGCAGCAAAGAGGAGACGACAAACACTTTCCAGCGAAAATATATTGGACTTATATGATAATACGGAGTTGATAAAACAATACAAACTTAATTGTGTAGCGTCTGGACCAATCAAAAACACAATTTTTCATTTGATTTAACAAATCAGTTATTCATTAGATTAACAAGTCGTCACAGACCCCTCACCCAATAGACTGGGTGCCAGGATGTCTGCGAACGACACCAGGCCCCCCCCCTGGTCCCCATGGCAACTAATGCTGATATCACTGGTTTTATGGCCCAGAGGAATGTGAGTAGAGAGAATCACTGCCTTTTCCATAGGAAGAGACACAATGCACAGTAGAAATGGACTTTTCTCTAATTAATTCATAGGAAAACCTTTCTTTGAACGAACACACATATCCTTCAGGTCATTGTGTATGTTGTCTTTGATATTTTATACTGTTCTATGCAGGCTTATGATGGAACCACTCATTCCTGTCATCTTACCTATATGTAATCCTACCATGTTTAGTATCTATGAATTCGCCTTCTGATGATCTAAACGAGAGTGTATATTATATGTTGGTACATAGGCAATATATTAGTGTCCTGAGAATCTTTAGTAATTTCGATTCAAGTTCCATATGCAAATTACCATGCTTCCACACAAAGTAAGTGCACAGTATAGTAATTGTACTTTTATTATGCCTAGACTATATGGTAATATTATTTGTGGTTGATAGTGTTAAAATTTAGTTTCTTTGTTATTGGCATTCTGTTTTCTCATGAAGTATGCATACTATACTAAGGTACTGTGGAAAAAAAATGCTTACAATTGTTTATAAAATTATTTTAGGACCGAAAACACCGCTCTTGCCTTCACCTGCCCCTTTACCTCAACTGCTAGCTGTTAGCATCCGACTAACACTTAGATAGGTTTGTAAAGTGTAACTTTCAAACCACTCCTCTCTCTCTCTCTCTCTGTCTCTCTCTCTATCCCCGTCACTCCTGGTTTCACTTCCTGTTGACGCTATCACCTCCTCTTTGGATTCAGTTCGGTGGGTCCCTCCCCACATACTTTGGTTTTACTTGTGTTATTGTTTATTTTTATTTTGACTTTAGTCTACCTATCTTTGATTTTATTGCATTTATTTACATTTGTTTAGCATGAAGGTACCAATTCAGCTAAATTGATTTTTTATTTTATTTTTGTTTTGACTTTATTCTACCTCTCTTTGATTTTATTGCATTTATTTACATTTGTTTAGCATGAGTGTACCAATTCAGCTAAATAGATTTTTTTATTAAATCTGAGATTTAATTAAAACAATTTGTTTATTTACTTTCCCTTTTAGTTTCCTACAGCTATTAGGACCCTTTTTTTGTTTTTGTTTTTGTTTTACTTTTACCTTATTTTAGTTATTTTACCATCACCATCTTCGCTCTTTGTATAGGATTACAGTAGTTCTAGCAACTGTTGTTTCCTTAATGAGTTATACAGGTTATTAGTAGCCTAATCCCTGTTTCCTCTCTACTTCTCCTCACTCCTCAGTGCCAGACCTAATACATTGAAGGGCAGCTACTGTTCAACACAATGTAGGCCAAGATAGAACTAGGAACAATTCCCA
>NW_015537935.1:1077593-1080898 GCF_001515605.1 Sinocyclocheilus anshuiensis | reverse complement strand
GTGACCCCGGAAGTGTGAGCAGACTCTTCCGGTTAATCTGACAACAGCACCCACTTCACAGACCTTTGTGTAAACAAAGAACTGCGTGTAGCCAACGCTAACTTTTTAGCAGCCGCTAAGCTAAGCAAGCTAAGCCCTTTACCTCAACTGCTAGCTGTTAGCATCCGACTAAAACTTAGATAGGTGTAACTTTCAAAACTTTCAAACCACTCCTCTCTCTCTCTCTCTCTCTATCCCCGTCACTCCTGGTTTCACTTCCTGTTGATGCTATCACCTTCTCTTTGGATTCAGTTCGGTCGGTCCCTCCCCTTGGTTTTTGGTTTTACTTGTGTTATTGTTTATTTTTGTTTTGACTTTATTCTACCTCTCTTTGATTTTTTATTTACAATTTACATTTGTTTAGCACAAATGTACCAATTCAGCTAAAAAGATTTTTATTAAATTTGAGATTTAATTAAATCAATTTTGTATTTTTTTATTTACTTTCCCTTTTAATTTCCTAAAGCTATTAGGACCCCTTTTGTTTGTTTTGTTTTACTTTTACCTTATTTTAGTTATTTTACCATCACCATCTTCGCGTTTTGTATAGGATTACAGTAGTTCTAGCAACTGTTGTTTCCTTAATGAGTTATACAGGTTATTAGTAGCCTAATCCCTGTTTCCTCTCTACTTCTCCTCACTCCTCAGTGCCAGGCCTAGTACATTGAAGGGCAGCTACTGTTCAACACAATGTAGGCCCAGATAGAACTAGGAACAATTTCCTTTCTTTTTCTTTTTCTTGTTTGACCTCGAGGTATTTGGTGTATCCCTGCTAGCTTAGTGCAGCATCACCCACAAGTGACACATTTTTCATTTGATTTAACAAATCAGTTATTCATTAGATTAACAAATCGTCACAGTCCCCTCACCCAATAAACTGGATGCCAGGATGTCTGCAACGACACCAGGCCCCCCCCGGTTACCATGGCAACGCTGACACCAGATACATTTACGACCTAATGGAATGTAAGTAGGGAAAATCACTGCCTTTTTCTTAAGGAAGAGACACAATGCACAGTAGAAATTTACTTTTCTACTAATTAATCCATAGGAAAACCTTTCTTTGAATGAACACAGATATCCTTCAGGTCATTGTGTATGTTGTTACTGTCCTTGTATATTGTCTCTTATATTGCATACTGTTTTATGCAGGCTTATGATGGAACCACGCGTTCCTGTCATCTTACCTATATGTAATCCTACCATGTTTAGTATCTATGAATTCGTCTTCTGATGATCTAAACAAGCGTGTATATTATATGTTGGTACATAGGCAATATATTAGTGTCCTGAGAATCTGTAGTAATTTCGATTCAAGTTCCATTTGCAAAGTACCATGCCCTCACACAAAGGGTCATAAAAACTCCCCAGTATCTCAAAACTCCCACTTGGGACGTCAGTCTCTTTGGATTTGAGACTTTAGTCTTTGCAACTTTACAGATCTTCTTTATGCACCAAGAGCTTGTAACACTTCAAAGAAAAAGGAAAATTTGAAATCGCATCATATGACTCCTTTAATGTTGCTAGATGACCTCATAAAGGTGAGTTAACTGATCTATATTTATATTTATATAGATCAGTGAACTCCTTTTAGCGTCTTTATAAAAGTCTCCTACTCTTAGAAAAGTCCTACTTTTTACTAAGAATTTTTTGACACTTAAGTCAAAGCTTAAGACTATTCTTAAGAGCATTTCTGAGAAGTTTTATACATACGGGCCCAGATGTTTTATCAAGCTATTATTATTTTTTACATTAAGAAACCTATGTAAGGCAGAAGGCCATGTGACAGAAAAGATACTGTATGGGGGTTTAGAGTTTTCCTCTTGAAGTCTGGAGTACTTTTTATATTTAGCTTAAACATAATCAAATGAGCAGAAAACAAATTTAACTAGTAATTTCAATGGTTATGCTGTCTTTCCTTGCCATCTACAAATAATTTTCCCAATTTGAACAATTATATGTTTGTTTTAAAATGATCTTAACATTCTGATTAATAATGCTAAATGTAGATGAAAAATGTCTTGCCACAAACCTGCTTTGAACGGTCAGACTCAGAGTCGTATATGTATGTATGATAGGTAAAAATAACTATATTTGCCGCATTGTTGTTTTCTGCAGTGTTTTAGCAAAAGTATCAATTTATTTCGCTGCTCACCGTGTTTTTCCTTCTGTTTTTAAAATAACCGTGTCATCTGCAGCTCTTAATGGCGCTTTAGTGTCTAGAAGCAACGCACACGGGAATGGATTGAATGAAGCGCGTTTGGCTCGAGATAAAAAAAAAAATATATATATATATATATTAGAAGAAATACCACTGAAAGATCATTACAATAAACGATACTGAGCGCTTGTGGTGTGAACTGCTCCGTTGTTTTGAAACACTGCTCACTTTATTTCGAACTGGTGCTGCCGTTGCCATTATGTCTCGTGGTCCGGTTGGAACCAAGCCTAGGTCCGGACCTGGACAGCGGTCCACCATTTGAATATGCCTGATCACTTGGCCTCCTGAAATATGGCTAAAAAGGCAGATGTTCACTATGATCTCATGCAAAATGCCTATTTGCATCAGAAGGGAAATGTATAACGTAGATAGAACCATAGACATTGATGCTTTAAAATACCTCCTGCATATTAAGAGCCAGACGTGCTTCCTCATTTAGCTGGGAAAGGTTTAATGAAAGAGGAAATAGATCATAGCATTGTTTAATGTATTCCAGAAAAGTTCATTTGAAAGAAACAGCAGTAGAGAGAGACAACAGCAGATATATGTCACAGTTGTTTGCAGGCAAGCAGAATTGAAGCATGAATCTATTTTCAAAGCAGTATACTTACTAAAAGAAAAAAATAACACTCGGGAGCAGAGGAAACATGCAAGCTACACAGCAAAACAAATCATACAAAGATGAGAATAGGCAAATAACTGAAACGGCAGGCTATAAATAGACTAAAGAAGGAACTAAACAAGGAACAGGTGAACATAATCAGTTACTATAGAAACAAATTAGGACATATACAGAAACCAAGGCAACCAAGGAAACAGGAACTAAACATAGGAAATTAGAAAACAGGAAAAATAAAATAAAATATAAAAAAAGAGGCTCTGTATATAATAGCAGTGTTGAGGAAAGGGTGAGAGAAGAAAGTTTGTGAAGAATCAGTCAATGTTCAAAGTGGCATTTGGATGTTTCAGCTATGACTAATTTGCATTAGTGTCAGAAGGCACTGACGAGAAATATATATATATATATATATATATATATATATAT
>NW_015537935.1:1063610-1076350 GCF_001515605.1 Sinocyclocheilus anshuiensis | reverse complement strand
ATATATATATATATATATATATATATATATATATATATGTATGTATGTATGTATGTATGTATGTATGTATGTTACTGATGGTTTACTTTTAATTATGAATTTTTTTACTATTTTGATTTTGACATTAATCTAAAATTAGTGACTTGCATGGAGGTAAAATTGGCGATTCAGTAGAATTTGTGAAATTTCTTATGAATTTGTGATTTTTTTCATGAAATATTATCTTATTACCTTGATGTCCTTTTTCCTTGTAGGTGTTGTAACAGTCTCTTCACTGTTGCTATACTCTTGATCCTGTTCCTGCTCCTGATCTTGATCTAGACTGAGGTCGGGATCAGCTTCATCTTCATCTTCAGAAAGAAACTGTGGCTGCTCACTCTCACTTTTCTGAGACAGATCATCATGAATTTCACCCAGTGTGGGCACCGGTTGACAACATTCTGTTTGACACACAACAGCAGATTGTTCAGGGCTTTACTTAGAACTGAGACAGTCTATCCATGCAATGGAAAAAAAAATGTTTCACATGAACTTTGTTTCTGCAGTTTTATTGGTTTAATTCAGCAAGGCCAAATGCCAATCAAAAACATGGATCAGTTGCTGAGTTCTGCTGCAGTCTTCTATAGATTTTCATGCTAATCTGGTCCAATTTCATATGAATGCACACTTTTTGTTTTTATTATATGCATACGTTTTAAAAAAGTATTTAAACACCCTCACTGCTGCCTCCCTCACCTCCCGTCTTGCTGCTAAATGGTAAGATATATATTCAAAACAAAGTTAGGCAGAGCTAAAATCAGCTCTGTCTAACTTTGTTTTGAATATCTATCTTACCGCTACTCTTTACTGTTTAGATTGCCAAATATAGCTCAATTGCTATCATATATATGATATTATCTGATATTGTCTATCAAATTAATCTGACATTGTGTTTAGCATTATTGCTAGCACAGTTCATTAGCATTACATTCACCTTTTGACATATCATTTATATTTAAAGTCTCTTTTCTCTCCTTCGCTCCATCTTTTACAAGTCCATCAAACAACAGTGGTAAGTCAAAATCAACCAACAAACGGTGAGTCAGTGATGCTCCTGTTATTGTCAATTGCACTGTTTTTAGTATGTTAGCAGTGAGGGTTTCACATGTTATACAGAAAAGATTTTAGAATTAGAGATGCATCCAAACTTTAATCGAGGTTAATAAGTATGGAAAAGCTTTAGATTAGGCTTTGGATGTGACTAGTTTAGTGAGCCCCGTACATAGTCATTTACATTTAGTCATTCAGCAGACATTTTTATCCAAAGCAACTTACAAATGAGAACAGTAGAAGCCATCAAAACCAACACAAGAGCAAAAATATGTAAGTGATGTGACAATTCTCGGTTAGCGTAACAGTACACGTAGCAAGGTTTTTTTTAATATAATAAATAAAAAGAAAACAAGTAGATAGAATAGAAAAAGAATAAAAGAATGCTAGTGCTAGAGGGTCTTTTTTAATAAAAAGAAAACAAATAGTTAGAATAGAAATAGAATAGAAAGTGCAATTGTTAGAGTGTCAAGTGTTTTTTTTTTTTTTTTAATAAATAAGATAACAAGTAGAGTGTTAGTGTTAGAGGATCAAGTGTAGATGGAAGAGATGTGTTTTTAGCCATTTCTTGAAGATGGCTAAGGACTCAGCTGCTCGGATTGAGTTGGGCAGGTCATTCCACCAGGAGGGAACAGTTCATGTAAAAGTCTGTGAAAGTGATTTTGTGCCTCTTTGGGATGGCACTTATAATGTGCTGTTCACTTGCAGAATGCAAGCTTCTGGAGGGCACATAAGTCTGAAGTAGTGAATTTAGGTAAATGGGTGCAGAGCCAGTTGTTGTTTTGTAGGAAAACATCAATGCCTTTATTTTTTTTAAGCAGCTATTGGTAGTATAGTCGCAAGACACCATGCACCAGTTCCTACTAAATCTCCAAATAGGCTCTCCTACTCAGTGACACACCCAATGAGAAATCTGTCAAAAGTGCACTAGTTATCAGATATTCTATTGTGCAGACTGTACAAGTAGAGACACCAGAAATGGGTTAATGGGTTTTCAATAGACAATGTTACTCAAAACTGCATTTTGTTCTGTTGAAACGATTAACTGTTAAACTTCTGTTATTAAATGTTTACTTTCTTGTAAGTTTATCATTTGGATCCTTTATTTTTTTCTAGTTTGGTTGTTTTTATCAGATCCTGAAAGCTAGACAACTCAGAATGGTCTGATTTTAGTTTTGTTTAACTATACTACATAAAACATATCTGAACGAAACAGCAGACGAGCTGAATGAGACGCAGATTCACTCTCTGACAGCAGGTGGTGCTTATGAACAGCAATGATACAGTGTTTCCTGAGTTACCGCTGTAAACAAAGCAGAGCTGCCTTATGAACACTACTTTAATATGCATTGTTCAGAGGCAAGATGAAAAGAAAATACCATGTAAACTTTTCTAAAAATAGTCAGTTCCCCTCAGAGATACATTCATATAAACTCCTACTTCAATTTTATCGATAGGAGTTTTGTAGTTTAGATGATTATAGTATAATGCGTGAGTATAATGAGTATAATGTGTAAAACTATAGAATAAAACAAAACGATTGTATTAAACTGTTACATAAAAAATGTTGAGTCCAATTATATCCAACATGAGATAATCATGCAAAATGTTTACACAATATAAATTTACTGAGATAAGTGCTTAATAAGATCTTAAGCAATACAAATATATTATAAACAGAATTACATACTTCGCGATCATGCATTATGAAAACAATTATTTCTACATGTATTTATTCATAAACATACAGAATAACATAAATCAACTAGATGAGTAAAGTTTGTAAACAAACTTTGAAGTTGGCTTGAGAAAGCCAAGCCTGAAAGTTTCAAGCAGTTGTAAAAGCTTGAAGTTTGAAAGATTAGATAGATGTTGATAGCATGATTTACCACATTGCTAACATGATTTAACGTGTTGTTAGCATGTTTTAACATGATTTACATGTTGCTAGCATGTTTATCACATGGCTAACAAGATTTAACATGTTGTTAGTATGTTGCTAGCTTGATTAGCATGTTGCTAGCATGATTAACAATGTTGTTAAATGTTGTTAACATGTTGTTAACACATTTCTAGCATGATTAGCATTTTTGCTAGCATGATTAGCATGTTGTTAACATAACATGTCACTAGCATGTTTCTAGCACGATTGACATGATTAACATATTTCTAGCATGATTAACATGTTGTTAACGTGTTTCTAACATTATTAACATGATTAACATGTTAACATATTTATAGTATGATTAGCATGTTGCTAAAAAGTTTATAGCATTATTAACATGTTGCTAGCATGATTATCATGTTAACATGTTGTTAGCATGATTAACATTGTCAGCATGATTTGCATGCTGTTAGCATGTTGCTAGCATGTTTCTAACTTTGCTAACATGTTGCCTTGGGCAAGCACTACTAATAAGTATGCAAGAGAACAATAGTGATGCTTTGCCTAATAGGAAGTGTAAATACAATTTCAGTAAGTTGGCTTTCTCGAGCCAACTTAATAATAAGAAGCTTAAATACAATATCAGTAAGTTGGCTTTTTTTCAAGCCAACTTAAGTTTTTATAGCATTTCAGTAAGTTGGCTTTCTCAAGCCAACTTAATAAGTATGCAAGAAGACCAATAGTGATGCTTTGCCTTTGGCAAGCACCACTAATAATAATAAGTTTAAATAGCATATCACTATGTTTCTCAAGCCAACATAACTAGATAAACAAGTTTGTCAAGATACACTTTGAAGTTGGCTTGAGAAAGCCAGACCAGAAAGTTTGAAAAAGTTTTAAAAGATTGAAGTTTGAAGGTTAGGTTTGAAGTAGTTTGAAGTTTAAAATAGTTTTAAAGATTAAAGGTTGAATGTTTTGAATCTATTAGAAAAACAGATTTAAATTTGAATTTTGTCAGTTGGAGTTTGAATAGTCTTGACTCATTTGAACATTCCGTCAATGTAAGTCTATAGGATTTTTATGATTTCAGACAGTCTGAAGATCTGAGCTTGGTGGATGTAGCTTGAAAGCTCTAGGAGAAAATACAGTCAACAGATGTAGTAAGAAGAATAATAATAAGTCAAAATCGCATTTCAGTAAGTTGGCTTTCTCAAGCCAACTTAATAATAATCAAATTTTACTTACAGGCAGTGCCTCGTTAAGTGCTGTTAATAGGATGGAATGGCACAGCAAAATTAACATAAGCTACCATGTGCTGTGCACACTGTTCTTAAGAACCCAGGAACTGAATAATATAAACTTAAGTGGTAGAATATAAAATGACCAGTAGGGGGAATGCTAAAACAGGCAGAGCCAGAACAAGCAGCAGAAAGTGTATCATTTTCAAAATGCTTATTTTTACTTGATTTGCTTCAAACTTAATCAGAATAATATCAAAACACAACAGATATAAAACTGTGAAGGGATTCTTGACAATTTAAATATTGTTGCCATGGCAACGCTTCAAACTTAAATATTCTTCTCCTCTATACTCCTGCAATTTACACCAAACTTTGTCTACCTGATGCAAAAACACTGAGGAACCTAAATTGCGAATGTCTTTTTGGATATCTCAAATGGTGTTGCCATGGCGATTTATTAAAATAATGGCAAAAAATTAAACAGGAGTTGTCTTATAGCCTATCTTTAAAGTGCATTGTTCAAACTCCTCAAAACTTTTTACATATGGAGAATAAGTCATTCTGAGTAAACATGCTTAGTTTCATGAATGTGCTCAGGGGCCTAACACCAAATAAAAAACTATTGGACATTTCCGCTGATAGAGGAAGGCTGTAAGAAATAAGAAATCTTTTAAGCGTAATCTTTCTCCTGTCTGTTTCCATCCATTAGAATGAAAAATAAGTACACAGAATCAGTTGATATTTACTGTATTGGTGATAATAGTTTTATATAATTATTTATATAAATGCTTATATATCATTAAAATAATTGTAAAAAATTATTATAGATCATTAAAAGTTTTATATATACTACCCCTTCTGTGAGTGTATCTGTTTCACAATCCTGATGTTCTACAGTAACCCTTTCATTGCTGTAACTCAACAACCAGACTGCCAGAGGGTTAAATGCATGTGCACGCTGTGCACTAGGGGGCCCGATTGTTTTTCTAAGGATTATTAGGGGCCAAGCACCGAAGGTGCTATGGCACCTATTGTCTCCGTTGGCGTTCTTCTTCTTCTTCTTCTTCTTCTTCCGCTCTGGAAGTCCATGGCAGCCCATAGAATCGTTTGTGGAAAAGTTATGAAATTTGGCACACAGATAGACGACAGTCTGATCGGTCACCATAGCAAGTTTGGAGTCTCTAGCTCAATTTCTCTAGTGCCACCAACTGTCCAAATTTGCACTTATGTTTATGCTAATAATTTTTGAACCATAAAGTTTAGACAGAAAATAATTTTTCCCTCTGATTCCTTGCCTCCTGTCAAGTCAAATGGACACCAAAATTAAAAATTCTACGGGTCAAGATTTTTGTCTTATTTTCACCAAAATTGGCTCAGATCATCTTCACATCATGCTGGCAAAAAATTATGGAATTCAAGTTGAATAGTCAAACCGTTCTCGAATAACATATGAACGAATTTGACGAAGATCATGCAAAAATGGATGTGAAGCTATATCTCCGCAATGGTTTAGCGTATTGCGACCAAATTTAATGCGTTATAATAACCATGACCTGAGGCTACCTGCAGCGTTTCGGCACAGCGCCACCTAGTGGTCAGGAGACATGAAAAGTGGCAATTTTTGCTTATAACTTCTGAATGGTTTGGCCAAAAATCACTGGTCTCTTTATATTCAGTGCAGCATGCCGAGTTGAACCATACCCAAGTTTTCCATGTCAGCCATTTTGGGCATCGGCCATTTTGAGTATTGTCGTTAAATGCTATATTTTACGAACGCATTGGCATTTTATTACGAAACTCAGTATGTGCCCAAAGTGTTGTGCCAGAGTTAGCTATAGAGCTAATTTGCATCTGCAGTCCCTGGGCAGGATGTTGTTACAAAATTACAATACTCCATTACAAACAATACAATACATACAATGTCACACTCCACAGAATTAAAAAATCTGATCAGTGATCACATATTTGATTTTCCTTAAGCCATACCTTAAGTGTAGTTTTAAAAATACTGAATGATGTACAGTACACTCTCTAATATGAACAGGTACTGACTTCCATCTTTCTACTGCTCTAACTGAAAAAGCTGATTCTCCAAAGACTTAAATTTAGCCAAGCAGTCACCTCTAAACTGATGACCTAATCACCCTAATATTCTCCTTACAGAAAGTCACACATTGTTTAAGAGGTGGTGGTGCAAGATCATGAATTAGTTTATACATCAAACACACATCTGCAAAGAAAAAAAAAATCAAACATCAATAATTTATAATATTTAATAATAATGCAATGATGATAACTCCTTGGCTTTTTAGCTACAATTTTCACAGCTTGTTTATAAATAGTATATAATGATTTTAACGTGGTTATACTTGTTTGGGACAAACTTGTAGCACAATAAGATGTGGGAGAATCATTGTATGCATAAAGAGTTTAGCAGCAGCCATAGGTAATTGGTGCCTAATATTCCTGAAGATCATCAAGCTTGCTCTAGCACTTCTAGAAACCTTTTTTATATGTTTTTTTTAATTATTTAAATTAGAATCCATAATCATACCCAAATATTTAAAATGCTCAACAATATTTATTACTTCTCCTTTTGACTAAAATATCTGGACAACGTTAATCAACTCTCTTAATCAAAAAGTACATTCCCACAGTTTTTCTCACATTAAGAGTAAGGCAAGAGTGACGTAGCCAATCTGAGACTTTGATCAATGCAGCAGTAAGTTTGATAGCAGCTTGCTCTTTTGTCTTAGCATAAGTATAAACAACTGTATCATCTGCATACATCTGAACCTGGACCTCTGGACAAACTGTAGGCAGATCATTAATATACAAACTAAACAAAATTGGTCCAAGAATCGACCCTTGTGGGACTCCAGTGTTAGTCAAGAAATAGTGAGCATACAGTATATCATTGATTCTTGTACATTGTTTTCCTAAATGTATGTATGATTCCATCCATGTTAACGTATTAATAGAAAAATTTAACTTTGATAATTTAGATAAAAGAACATTATGATTAAAGGTGTCAAAAGCCTTTTTAAAATCAAGAAGACAGCACCAACAACACCCCCTCTATCAAGACTGGATTTAATTTGATCCACAAAATAACAGTTTGCTGTCTCCGTATGATGTGCCCTAAATCCAAACTGCATAAGATGTAATGGAAAGTGACCAAGATTTAAATACTAATTGGTTACAAATTACCTTTTCAATTATTTTAGAAAAAACTGAATACTGATAGGTCTATAATTAGTTATATTAGCAGGATCACAAGTCTTATATAGACGTTATTATTGCTGACTTCCAGGCATTTGGAAAATAAAATTGTTTTATTGACAAATTAACCAAATGAGTAATAGGTGTACTAAGAACATTTACATACTTTTTAACAAATACAGAATCACAGCAGCAGCCCTAGTACTCTTAAGGTGACTTAAAATTTGGTCCCACTTTATATTAAGTGTCCCTAACACCTGTGTACTTACATAGTAACTAAATGTGTACGTAGTATGTACCAAAAAGTGTTGTTACCAATGTCCTGTTACACATTTGTACTTACACATACCATTCAGTGTGTTGATACATATGTGTAGTTACACAAACATTAGAGCTGTAGATACTATGTACCAATGTGTACTTACACTGTGGTTACATACTACGTACACATCTAGTTACTATGTAAGTACACAGGTATTAGGGACACAATATAAAGTGGGACCAACATTTTTATTAGATAAGACTCAGATACTTCAGAAATATTAAAAACAGTAAGATCATTATTTGGTGATATAATATCCTTCTTTCACTAAAACCTTGTATCAAATTTTGAACTGAATCTGCAGAATAAAAAATTATTAAATACTCTAGCAATTTGATGGTTATTTTTTATTAAATTTCCCTGAACATGTATTTCAATAACTTTATCTCCGTTTTTACTATTTTTCTTTCGTACTCTATTGATATTCTCCCAAACTTCTCTACTAGCATCTACTAGCCCTTAGCATCATTTATACGATCAATAAAAAATGTTGCGTTCGCTTTTCTCAATTCCTTTACAACTTTATTACATAAGTATTGAAATGTCCTTCAATGAGTGAAACCTGATTTGAGCACTATTTTCAAAGCATGGTCTAATTAACTTCCATAATTAATTTAACCAAGGCAAATTTAATTTTTACTCAATTCACCTTTAATCTTATTAATTGTGACCATTAAACACTCAGAAGCAGCTTCTAAATTATCTGTAGACAGAATCTCATTCCAATTTAGTTTTTTAAATTTCTCTTCAAATTCATTTTTAAATCTATTCTGTATAATATTTAGCATATTTTCTTTGTCTTTGGCTTTCATACTAACCTTGCTACTAAAAAAATGTGCTACACTACTACCTTCAGTAAATTCTTTTCCCTACAAGAACTCTGGTCATACTTACTTAATTTATGTATTAGAGGAATATAATATTTTGACAAGCCACCCAAATGATTGCTCAGCCAAATACAGGAAAATCTAAAATTAAGGACAGCACAATGTGTTGTTTATAATATCATGTGACAGTTGCGTATAATTAATAAGTTGCGTATAATTAATATAATAATTTGCTTAATTTTATATTTTTGTAACTCCTTACAGTTTTAAAGGACAATTCTGTTACATTTATGACTTATTATTATGATCTTCCATGTTTTCTGCATCTAACAACAGTTCAGTAAAATGTTCTATGGTTGTTTTTTTTAAGATTCCTCATAATGATTGGAGTGACACGGTCACCACTGTCACCGCTGAACCAGGTATGCACAAGCATAATTAACTCAAGATTATTAACATAATATTAATTAACAAGATTTACTGTGTCCATTGTAAAAGACTGTAAGTAGTGGAAAGCTACAATAATGTATAAAAATACAGACAATTCTGCCAGAGCAAAAGGCAAAGTAGAGGAAAACAAAAGTGTTCTAACCTCCATCTAGACTGCGTGAAAGAAGGTATCTCTTGCTAGTGGACCGTTCAAAGTGGGGAGCGGGCCGATCAATCAGAGCGCTGGCTTGCCGTGTCTGGGCCTGAGTCCTTCCACTGTATCTGAACTTTGAACCCATCACCAGAAAGCCCTTTGGTGGAGGCTCAGAAGACACTAGCCTAAAACAGACCAATACAGGAAAATGTTATTGGTTTACTGATATTAACTTCATTAATAATCTGCATCAGAAAGTACTGAAAAGACAACCCCCTGTAATAATAAAAAGCTACAGTGGTTGATGGGTAATTAGTCAAAACAGCCCACCACCAAGTCTCTATGGTATTCTGGTCTTTATAATAACATACCTGGAGCAACAGAGGATATGCCAACAGAGACCTTCAATCTCACATTCATCAATCTTAATCTTAATCATACCTAAACTTTCTCATATATTTAAAAAGGGCAGTATGACTATCAAGACATAGCCACACTAGACTTTGTTCTCCATTGATTCCATTTAAATTTCATGCAAACGTGGGAAACCGGAAACAAAACATATTCAATAGTGTAACAGCTTCAGGCATTAGGAGGATGTTCAAACACAAAGGACTGAAAGTCATTAAAGCTAAATTCATAGCACAATGGTGACCCAAAGTTTGACACTAAGAAAAATAAAATAATTAACATGAACATGACTACAATGTTGATAACAAAATGAGAAAAATCAAATTAGTCCAGATAGTTTACCTGAAAAAGGTGTGGTGTTCGATGCAAACTTTCCATAGCCTCTTGGCGCCTCTGTGGTTAGAAAGCTTGAAACCAATGGTGCTCTCAAATTGCTCATACTGTTGTGTAAAAGAAGGGGAAGAACACATCAGATAGTTCCCTGTCACAATCTGGTCACTTTCGACTGTTTTACGTGGTACCAGAATCCTGAAACCTATGTTTTTGTATTTTGTTTTTGTGTCTGGGTGAGCACACAGATTGAGGTAATTCTCCTTGGCTGTATGTTCTCCTGTCCCTTTTGTGTTAGGAGTGTAGGGTCTGGATCCTGACACTTCTGTCTGTTTCATTTACAGTGTCAGGATCCAGGTGCTCATTCCTCATGTTATGTCTTTTGTTGTGAGCACATAGTACTGGTTGTTGGTTTCTTTTTCATGTGCTCTTGCCTGTCTGTTTGAGTACATGGCTTATGATTGTGTTTGTTTGCCATTAATTCATGTCATGTTTGGTGTGAAGTGAACACTTGACTTCTGTCATGTTTGTTTCTATTAACCATGTGTTCTTCTATCTCATATCTTGTCCTTGCCGTTTTGTTATCTTGTTATTAGTTAATTTGCCCCACCTGCTATCCCTCGATATTCTTTTAATTTGCTGCCCTATTTAACTTCCCTCTGTTCTGTGTGAGTTCTTGTATAACTTTAAGTGCCTTTAGCTGGGCAGACACTGCACAATTTTAGCCCCAATCATGTAGTGTGTGTTATCAGAGACGCATTCTGAGAGAAGCGGTGATGTGTCACCGATTTTCATGTGACATTTAGCAATCTAAATATCTGGACCTGTTGGCGACTCAGAGTCCTGCAGTGTGAAATGTGTTTTGACTGAAAATGACACAGGCGATGACCTAAAGTGAATGAGAGAGCATGATACAGGGCAAGGGAAAGTTCAGGGGATGGAGTCACAGATCTGCAACAAAACATCAGCATGCATGGCTTCTGCAAGCAACCTTCTCTTCATATTCTTCTTTTCTTTTCTTGTTCACTGCAAACTAGAATACAGACAACTTGGATTTCAAGCTTCTTGCAGGCTACAATTTCTAACAGGAAGAAATCCATTCTCACGCAAGAGCTCACTTGTTATTTACTGCATCACTTCTCACATGTGTTTGGTTGTGAAATGTAAGATGTTTGTAGGCCAGATGAAGTTGTCAGTGATTCTTCCTATTGAAAAGCTGTGTAATGTGTTACCCCCTGTCGTGTAGTGTGCACACAACAGCAACTAGTTGGTGCCTCAGACAGTTGTGTAGTGTGAAAATCATGTAGTGTATTCCCAGCACTAGTGGTCCTGTCTGTTTACCTGCCTTGGGCTTCTCTGCCCTAGTCAGCCAGCCAATAACTGATTGTCCTCTGTCTGCTGGGACTATGTTTTTAACGTGTTAAAAACGTAAGCACGAGGAGAATTTAAAAAAAAATCACTATTTTATTTAAACACGGAGGAAACAGTAGGAGATAAAGTTTTACGTGATATTAAAAGTGGGGGGGACACGTCCTCCGTGTCCCTCGCGTGATCTACGCCCCTGATCACAAGTACAGTATGGAGTGCCACAAGGCTAGGACCGTTGCTTTTCACACTTTACATGGCACCCTTGGGAGATATCATCAAGAAACATGGTGTTAGCTTTCACTGTTATGCTGATGATACTCAGCTCTATATTTTTTCGCGGCCCGATTAAAATGCGTTGTCATGGTTCAAATCTTACTTATCTGACCATCATGAATTCGTAGCAGTAAATGACGAGATATCATATCGATCACAAGTACAGTATGGAGTGCCACTAGGCTCAGTACTAGGACCGTTGCTTTTTACATTTTACATGTTGCCCTTGGGAAATATCAACAAGAAACATGGTGTTAGCTTTCACTGTTATGCTGATGATACTCAGCTCTATATTTCTTTACGGCCCGATGAAACATACAAATTTGCAAAATTAACGGAATGCATAGTTGATATAAAAAACTGGATGACTAGTAATTTCCTACTGCTAAATTCTGAAAAAAACAAACAAAAAAAAAAAACAGAGGTTTTAATTATTGGACCAAAAACCTCAGCATGTAATGCCTAACCTAAACACTGTCTAAAGCCCTATTTGGACAGGACTGGATTTTCATGTACCAATTCAGACGGGACTAACATCTCCGTGTTTATTACAGAGGTGGGAG
Organism: Sinocyclocheilus anshuiensis; assembly: GCF_001515605.1. NCBI lineage: Eukaryota > Metazoa > Chordata > Actinopteri > Cypriniformes > Cyprinidae > Sinocyclocheilus > Sinocyclocheilus anshuiensis. The sequence continues at coordinate 1,064,236 of NW_015537935.1, read as the reverse complement.
GGTCTGTTTTGTACATCTGGGCGTCACAGAGATCACATGCTCTGTATGCGTGCATTGCTTATAGTCATTCGGATTGCTAGTCATGTGTCTTGCTTCCCATTGGTTTGTTCTTGTCATGTGACCCTCTTGTTTGCTATAAATAGCCATATTGTTGCCATTGTCTCTCGTTGTGTATTGATGTTGTAACTCTGCTGTTGGTGAGTGCTGTCCATGCACTATGTGGAGGATTTTTGTGGACTTTGTGACCAGGTGGGCTTTAATGACATTGCTCTTAAAGACATTTTTCGTTTTGGACTATCACCTGAAATATCACATTTAATGCCGCCACATACCCCACACTGGACTCTAGAAAACTATATTGACTTTGCATTACGGTTGAGTGGGTCTGCTTACACTGTTGGTGTCATGGAGAGGGAACATGACACTTCCCAAAAGCCTGTTCACGTCATGTCTGCCAAGCCACAGCCTGCTCATGTCATGCCTGCTACTCCAGGACCTGCTCACATCTTGCCAGTTAAGTCAAAATGTACTCATGTCATGTCCACCATGTTAAAACCTGATCACGTCATGTCTGCCAAGCCAGAGTCTGCTAACGTCATGTCTGCTACCCCAGGGCCTGCTCACAT
>NW_015537935.1:1057172-1057813 GCF_001515605.1 Sinocyclocheilus anshuiensis | reverse complement strand
CAAGTGGTCTGTCCATGTGCCTGCTCCGCCATGGCCCCCCGCTCTGCCTGCTCCGCCATGGCTCCCTGCTCTGCCTGTTCCGCTTCATGGGCCTGGCCCTCCATCCCTCCACCAGTTCCGCCTCCACTCCACCACCTTCCTGGACTTGTTGGGTTTTGTTTGTGTTTGTTTGGGCGTCAGGAGCCGCCCTTAGAGGGGGGGATATGTAATGTGGGGTTTGGGTTTTGTTTCATGTTCATGTTTTCATGTCTTTTATTTTGGAGTTTAATCATGGTCCCTGTTTGTGTCATGCTTCCCTTGCCTCATGTCTCTCTGCCTTGTGTATGTGTCATGCTCTCATTGGTTATTGTCTAGTCATGTGATTCCCTTGTCTGTGTTATGTTCTGATTGGTTGTCCTAGTCATGTGTCTTGCTTCCCATTGGTTTGTTCTTGTCATGTGACCCTCTTGTTTGCTATAAATAGCCATATTGTTGCCATCGTCTCTCGTGGTGTATTGATGTTGTAACTCTGCTGTTGGTGAGTCCTGTCCATGTCAAGTTAAGTCTGTTCTAGTCAAGTCTGTTCATGTCAAGTCTCGGATTATCGTTTGGATGTTTGGATCACTTGTAAATAAACTGCACTTGGGTTCTCACTTCAACTC
>NW_015537935.1:1056616-1056896 GCF_001515605.1 Sinocyclocheilus anshuiensis | reverse complement strand
TTATTTATTTGTAGTAAACCCATGTTTAATTTTCATAAAGGTACATATGTAATTAAAACATTATGTAATTGAGTGTAGAAATTAACGTGAGTAATCTTACCTGACGCTGATATTACAAGTTTACGTGATCTGGCTCTTGATTTTATTTATTTATTTTTTTTCTTTGCCGGGAGGCAAATATATCAAACATGTGCGCGGTAAGAGCATCTATGGTAATTCACGTTGGCCAAAACACACAAGGAAACGCGTTGTGAAACAAAATATCACCGGCAATCACAGA
>NW_015537935.1:1051504-1056481 GCF_001515605.1 Sinocyclocheilus anshuiensis | reverse complement strand
TATATCGCCCGCAATCACAGACATTCGCATTCGGACGGGATTAGTTTTCTCAGAGGATCACTGAGTTTGCTGAAAAACAGTAGGTAATTTGCTCTGGAATTATTACAGAGGTTGTGTGAGAAAAACACAGAAGTGGCAGATTTGGACGGGATTAAAATCACCAAGTACGTCTGTGAAACACAAATTTCTCTAACGACCCCAAGGGCTTAACACTTGATGGCTGCTCTGTTCAACTCTGCACTGGCTCCCTATTGAACAACAAATACATTTTAAAATTGTGCTAATTACTTATAAAACCCGGAATGGTTTAGCTACTCAGTACTTGAGCAAGCTCATATCGCATTATAGTCCTTCGCGTCCACTGCAATCTCAAATCTCTGGCCATCTGGTAATACCTAGATTATCAAAATCAACTGCGGGCGGCAGATATTTATCCTATTTAGTGCCCAAACTCTGGAACAATCTACCTAGTGTTGTTCGGGAGGCAGACACACTCTTGTCAGTTTAAATCTAGATTAAAGACCCATCTCTTTATCCTGGCATACACATAATACACTATCACATTTCTATAATTCAAATCAGTTAATGGATTGTTAGGCTGCATTAATTAGGTCAACTGGAACCGGGAACACTTCCCATAACACCCAATGTACTCGCTACATCGTAAGAAGAATGGCATCTACGCTAATATTAGTCTCTTTCATTCTTATTCCGAGGTCACCATAGCCATACAGATCCATTTTGTATCCAGATCAGAAAGTCACTGTAGCCACCCAGATCCAGTCCATATCCAGACCAGATGATGGATCAGCACCTAGAGATGACCTCTACAGCCCTGAATGTCCGTGGAGACCATGTCAACTAGATGCGCCCCAGAGACAGGTCCCCAGCAAAGACCTCATCACCTCGATGACCATCGGTACAAGACCATGGGAACCAGATAAGTCCTCTGCAGGGAACGGCCTTCCTGCTGGCAGACCCATGGCAGGGGAAAAAAAGGGAAAAACGCCACAAAACAAATCTTCTCTAGGTCTGGTATTCTGTAATGTGTTGAACACACAAGCACAAGGAGAATAAAAAAAACACACAATTTTATTTAAACACAGAGGAAACGCTAGGAGATAACTTCTGGGAACATGCTCAACACAACCATACAAACACAACCAAACTAAAGTATAAACGAAGACGGACAGAGACTAATGGAGAAATCAGGGTTTAAATGCATGGATGAAACAATGGGACTAATAAGATAATTAGTTAGGTGAATTCACACTGGGTGAATGACAAATGAAAACAATCAGAAGGAACCAACAAGAAATTAGGTCAAATGATAAGGCAGACAGACAGACAAAGCATAGATGTTACAGTGCCCGAAGTTGTGTTTTTCTGGTAGCTCCTTATTGCGCTCGTTTTTTTTTTCTGAAGTAAGCCCATTAAATGGCTCTACACTTGAGTCCTTGCTTTCTCTCTGACAAGAGAAAAGGACCCTGATAAATGCAGTTGCAAAGGTACTAAAAATATTTTTAATTTGGCCATAATTTAGTCATTACCAACTAATTACAGTTTTTTAAATTGGTTTGGTTCTATTTTCATAAGTAAGGTGTGCATTTTCAAAACTCTTAGTACTAATATCACAACAGATCATCAAAAGTGCAATTTTTTCAAACATTTCAGCATATTTTCAATTTTCTTAGTACAATACACACAATCACAATGTATCCTTTTCACTACACAAAATAAGTGTTTCATCTATATAAATGTTTCATTCACAGTAACAGCCTTTCATACGGTGACCCAGTAGTGCACAACACAACAAAATCTCCACAACACAACAAAATCGCAGCAGCACAATGGAAACATGCCACAACACAACAAAATTAGCACAACACAATGGAAACAAGCCACAACACAACGAAATCACCGCAGCACAACAGAAACAAGCCACAACACAACGAAATCGCTGCAGCACAAATTAAATGCTCCCGCTCCCTTTCTTGGCCACTATAGAGGATGTGTTAAAACTAAGGACTCTATACCAGAGGTAATTGTCTAACGAAATTCAAATTTTGGGCATTTTAGTACCAATTATTTTAAAACCATTAGACAAGTAATTTATATGGCTATGCAAATTTAAGGTGTCATTTAAAAATCCTGATGCAGTAAAAACACTTTAAAATTAGTAATATTTTTAGACCTTTAACTCTAGCATGAAGCCCAAATTTTAGCTTTAAAGCATAATTTACGTGGCCGCGAGAAACAGCGTTATGATATGAATTCAACAGTAATAATACAGTATGTGCACGTTCAAGAGTCCATAAAATCATTGGTATGGTACTAGTATAGTAAATTGTTCAAAATGAAGGTTTCGTTAGTCCATTACCACTATATAAAGCTTGCATGTTAGTTACCTTTATAGGAGGCAGCGGCTATTGTAAGTAGCATATTTTAGATGCTGTTTACACTAAGTGAAAATAGCAATAAATTCTATTTACACTATGTATTTTCTTTGCAATAAGTGTAAATAGTTGTTAGATATTATTTATAGGCTATAGTCTATATAGAGGCAGATGTTTGCACCTCAGTTTTGTTGTACATTAACAGGATACAATAGTAATGTAGAGTGTAAATTTGTATATTTCTTAAAAATATTAAATGGATTGGAACAATAAAGCCCTGCCCTATACCCCTAACCCCGATATACTTCATTATTAAACACTCGTTATGCACATTATTTCCACTTTTCGAATATTTTCTACATTTAAAGTAAATGCCTTTCTGATATCTGATATGTGATGGGAAAATGAGAAGAGTGAGTCCGGCAAAAGTCGGACTATAACTCAGGTCGATCGCATCAAAATCAAGCGGCAACCTTCCGGTCTCTCTCGTGAAACCAACACGGAAGTGACTAAAACTGCAATTCATCGACTGGCCGCTAGAGGCTGGCTCCAAAAGGGAGTCAGTCCCATAGACTCCCCATGTTAAAATGTCCAACTTTACAGCAGAAAAAAATATGTTTACAGCCTGGTACAAAAAGTGGTTTTGGTCTATATAGCTAATTTTGCCCTTCATGACAACTGTGAGGGGGGTGAATTTTTTTATAACTCATCCGTTTAAATTATATTAAGCCTTAAAGTTCTGCATAATTAATGGCGTGGCCACTTGAGTGACAGGTGGATTGCCACTGCTGTCACCACCGTCGAGCTGGGTGGGCGTGGTTTCAGCAACCAGCTCCCGCCTCTTTGCCCATTTTCGATTATCCGGGAGTGACGCGCTGCCAAGATGGCGACGGACACTACGTCCATGTTTTTATACAGTCTATGGTCAAAATGCTACTTTACTTTTAAATAGCCTATATGTCAAAAAGGCTGGTTATTTGCACTTAATGTAAACACTCCGTTATTGAAATAGCACCATGATATGGAGTGATATATAATGTACTGTCCCATAGAAACTTTAAGGGTTTGTGAAAGTATACTGGAAATCAAAATTTGGATTTCGTTAGATCATTAGACCCTGCATTAAATCCCTCGGCGGCTCATTCAACTGTAACAGCACTTAAAAAGAAGTGGCGCCATATTTATTAAAGAGGAGCTCACGCATTAAAAAGTAGCAAATATATATATATGTTAGTGTGCATAGGACCATTTCCATTGTGTTGCGACTTTTTTCCGTTGTGTGGTGGCTTGTTTCTATTATGTTGTGCTAATTTCGTTGTGTTGTGGCTTGTTTCCGTTGTGCTGCGGTGATTTCATTGTGTTGTGGCTTGTTTCCGTTATGTTATGCTAATTTCGCTGTGTTGTGGCTTGTATCCATTATGTTGAGCTAATTTCGTTTTGTTGTGGCTTGTTTCCGTTGTGCTGCAGCGATTTCGTTGTGTTGTGGCATGTTTCCATTGTGCTGCGGCGATTTCATTGTGTTGTGGCTTGTTTCCGTTGTGTTGTGGTAATTTTGTTGTGTTGTGGCATGTTTCCGTTGTGCTGCGGCGATTTCGTTGTGTTGTGGCTTGTTTCCATTGTGTTGTGCTAATTTTGTTGCGTTGTGGCGATTTCGTTGTGTTGTGGAGATTTTGCTGTGCTGTGCACTACTGGGCCACCGTACTTTCATAAAGCTCTCACTATCAAACTTTTCATTTACACGTCTTCTCATTCAGTTTAATTAATTTGTCTATCATTTAATCTAACTCATCTTAATGGTTAATCATTGAATCATTTGGTTAGGGGTGTAATGATTCACTCGTTTTCTCGATGCATCGATCTTGAAACATGGATTTTTGAATCATGAATCGTCGATTTCGGACATTAATCGATTTAAAACGATAAGAATCAAATGAATCGCGATTTCTATAGTGATTTAATGCTTCCAAAATATATACACATTCAATTACTACAAGCACTAATTAATGGAGATCTTGAACAGTTCGTGCCCTCGCATCTCTCCTTCATGTGCTCCACTATTTATCGCCTGTGACTGTCACAAGATTGTGATCTCTCTGAAAGCTGCACATTTATTGCATGGACGGAGCAAAAATGTAAGTGTCTAAAGCACACGCACAGTTTCATTGAATGATAAATGTGTTTTAACAATGTCGTTCAACCGAATGTACGAAGGAAACTGTTAAAATAACCACAGCATTAACGACAACCTTGAAATAAGAGCACAAAGTTTATCTGATAATCATATGCATATAGCGTTTGTTGCTAGCAAACAGACATCAGGCGCATTTTCTTTCAGAATCATCATTCGCCGATGGAGGGGAAAAGTTAAATACTATAGCATTTTATTTTATGAAAATGAGATAAAGAAGTTTTCGCACTGAAAGAGAAGTGATCTAGCGCTCATAGAACTTAAGACGTGCCAGGCTATATCTGCAGCTAATCTGAATAAAAAGCAGAATGAACTGATGTAACATTAAGGCAATAAACACAATAAATACATCAAATTTATGAATGATGCAGTGCTAATTGACATATCATTTAT
>NW_015537935.1:1050985-1051237 GCF_001515605.1 Sinocyclocheilus anshuiensis | reverse complement strand
CGCCCCTGGTGTGACAAAATGTTAGCCTATACATAATACTTTTAAAGCTCTTTTTTAAAATCTTGCCTTACATAAATTTTTACATATACCATGTCATGCCATAGCATCATTAAACTAGCATCTAACAATGGACAAAAGTGTTTTTTTTTCTTCTGTAACCTATGGTTCCCTTTCAGTCGGTCACTCCCGACGTCACGTCGGATGACCGACGAATTGGGATCTCGCTTAGAGAGACCAATCTACTTCGAGTGT
>NW_015537935.1:1050269-1050966 GCF_001515605.1 Sinocyclocheilus anshuiensis | reverse complement strand
CTTGAATCGAATCGAAAACCTATGAATCGTGAATCGAATCGATTCGCTGTCTACCCAAAGATTCACAGCCTTACATTTGGTGTATCTATAAATATCTGTAGATATAGATTCAGTAGATATAGTTTCTAAAGAACTTGTTTTCAATTTACGGATAATCAAATGTAATTAATTGTTTTTACACTATAAGTGATTTATCTTAGATGATAACCACTATTTTGTAAGTGTGTGTGTGTGGTTCAGGGAAACCCTATGTTATGGGGACAAAATGTCCCCACATAGATGGCAATATCTGAAATCCTTGTCCTTGTAGGAGACTTTTCTTAGGCCCTATGAGGAAAAAACAATTTTCGTAAGGGTACTTGAATCGAATCGAAAACCTATGAATCGTGAATCGAATCGATTCGCTGTCTACCCAAAGATTCACAGCCTTACATTTGGTGTATCTATAAATATCTGTAGATATAGATTCAGTAGATATAGTTTCTAAAGAACTTGTTTTCAATTTACGGATAATCAAATGTAATTAATTGTTTTTACACTATAAGGTATTTATCTTAGATGATAACCACTATTTTGTAAGTGTGTGTGTGGTTCAGGGAAACCCTGCGTTATGGGCACCAAATGTCCCCACAAAGATGGCAATATCTATAATCATTGTCCTTGTGGGAGACTTTTTTTTTGGGGGGGGGGGGGGGGG
>NW_015537935.1:1048223-1050250 GCF_001515605.1 Sinocyclocheilus anshuiensis | reverse complement strand
GTGTGTGTGTGTGTGTGTGTGTGTGTGTGTGTGTGTGTGTCTACATAATTTGGGGACAAATTGTAACCCAGAAGTGAGCAAAACCTGACAAAATCACACAAAACCTCTCTTTGAGGACGTCCTCATTTGTAAAAGTGTGTGTTTTGCAATTTGTGAACATACAGCAGGATACAAGGGAGAGGAACTGATCAGAGATTGATCAGAGATGTATCAGAAGAAGGGAGACAGTTGGCATCAAATACAGCATTTTACATTACATTATGTCATTATGATACTGTATGTAGAGGCATATACCATGGTAGAGTCTGCACATATAATTCACCTTCCATCTAAAAAGTGTAGTTACAATATAGATGCAGTCATATTGAACAGTGAGGATATTTACTGCATTCACAGTAAACTCTGTTCTAGCATAAAACCTTATGGCCATCTCATACCTTCATCACACCTTTTAATAACACACTGGATAAATACTTTTACAAACATTATGGATTTTATGTGAGTTATGCAAATTAGGGAATGTAAGTGTCTTTTCTAACATGACAATTATTGCCTGTATTACTGTAATTATTTCAGCAAAATATGTGATTTGAAACATGTATCTTGCATTGTTTGCTCTTGAGTGAACTGACTGTTAAAAGTACTAAATTGAAAGAAGATCACAATGTTGTGTTTCGGTGATTAAATCAAATGATCTCAATATATATGTGACAAGTGGGGGCGGGGCCGAGAGCAGTCGTCCGCGAGGGGCAGTCACGCTATTTTGTGTTTGTTTATTTTATTAAAGTTTTGTTTAAATGTCCGCCGGTTCCCGTCTCCTTCTTCCCGACCTACGAACGTTGTTACAATATATTACAATAATCTTATGTTTTAAAAACAATGATTGTGTGGATGAAAATATGTGTAATTATAATGAAAGCATGAGATCAGTTTTGAAAGAATAACTAGTGGTGTTACAAGTGTGATAAGTTTGGATTTTTGTACTAAGAGTTTTGAAAATGCACACCAAGTTAGAAGTCAGAAAGAGCTTTATTGCCAAGTATGTTTGCACACACTAGGAATTTGTTTTAGTGTCACAAGCTTCCAGTACACGGAGACAACAACAACAACACATATAATAAAAATAAGATGTGAATAAAATACACATGTATAAACATAAATAATCCACAAAAAAAGAATAAATTGTATGTACAGGTGTGCTATAGATAGAATCTAAATATAAAGATAAGATAAATAAATAAGTTGTAGGGATGTACTAGGATTTAGGGTGATAAATAAGTATAAGGTTATTGCACATACTTTTATTGCACAATGGGAAAACGGCACCAACATTATCGATTAGGAGACAAAATCAGAATCAGAATCGGAAAGAGCTTTATTGCCAAGTATGTTTGCACATACAGGAATTTGTTATAGTGTCACAAGCTTCCAGTACACGGAGACAACAACAACAACACATATAATAAAAATAAGATGTGAATAAAATACACATGTATAAACATAAATAATCCACAAAAAAAGAATAAATTGTATGTACAGGTGTGCTATAGATAGAATCTAAATATAAAGATAAGATAAATAAATAAGTTGTAGGGATGTACTAGGATTTAGGGTGATAAATAAGTATAAGGTTATTGCACATACTTTTATTGCACAATGGGAGAACATTAACTGTTCATGAGGTAGATTGCCAGGGGAAAGAAACTGTTCTTGTGCCTGGCTGTCCTGGTATTCGGTGCTCTGTAACGCCGACCAGATGGCAAAAGTTCAAAAAGGAGATGGCTTGGATGTGAGGGATCCAGAGTGATTTTCTGAGCCCTTTTCCTCACTCTGGATGTATACAGTTCTTGGAGGGTAGGCAGGGGGGCACCAATAATCCTTTCAGCAGTCCGAATCGTTCTCTGTAGTCTTCTGATGTCTGATTTTGTAGCTAAACCAAACCAGACAGTTATTGAAGTGCACAGAACAGACTCGATGACGGCTGAGTAGAACTGTTTCAGCAGCTCCTGTGGCAGGTTGAATTTCCT
>NW_015537935.1:1043999-1044322 GCF_001515605.1 Sinocyclocheilus anshuiensis | reverse complement strand
TCTGAACCGTTCTCTGTAGTCTTCTGATGTCTGATTTTGTAGCTGAACCAAACCAGACAGTTATTGAAGTGAACAGGGTGGACTCAATGACGGCAGAGTAGAACTGATTCAGCAGCTCCTGTGGCAGGTTGAATTTCCTCAGTTGGCGAAGGAAGTACAACCTTTGTTGTGCCTTTTTAACAATGGAGTCGATGTGAGTGTCCCACTTAAGGTCCTGAGAGATGGTGGTTCCCAGGAATCTGAATGACGCCACTGTCGTTACAGTGCTATCCATGATGGTGAGTGGGGGGAGTGCAGGGGGGTTCCTCCTGAAGTCCACGATC
>NW_015537935.1:1025125-1043648 GCF_001515605.1 Sinocyclocheilus anshuiensis | reverse complement strand
CTTCACACAGCTCCAGTGATCTGTTGAAGATCTGTGAGAAGATGGTGGCCAGCTGGTTAGCACAGGTTTTCAGACATGCTGGTGTCACACCGTCTGGGCCTGGTGCCTTTTTTCTCTTGTTCTTTCTGAAGACCTGGCGCACATAATCCTCACTGATCTGAAACGCAGGAGTGGGGGAGAGGGGGGTTGCAGGAGGTGTTAATGGTTGTGTGGAGAGATGTTCAGAGTGGGTGTGGGGTGTTAGACTGGGAGTTTCAAATCTACAGTAAAACTCATTCAGGTCTTCAGCAAGTTGTTGATTGGCCTCAGTGCTGGGGGATGGTGTCTTGTAGTTGGTGATGTTTTACAGGCCACACCAATGCACACTGATGCAGGGTCGTTGGCAGAAAACTGGTGTTCTAGCTTTTTAGTGTAGTTCCTCTTGGCCACTCTAATCTCCTTATTCAGTGTGTTTCTGGCCTGATTGTACAAGACTCTGTCCCCCTTTCTGTAGGCGTCCTCTTTGGCCTGATGAAGATGACGAAATTTTGCTGTAAACCATGGCTTATCATTGTTGAATGTTAAATGAGTCCTGGTAGGGATGCACATGTCTTCACAGAAACTGATATATAGGTCAAGGTCAAGGTCAGTTTATTTATATAGCACATTTAAAAACAGCTAGTGTATGCCAAAGTGCTGTACATATAAAAATAAAGTAAATATAGAGATTAAGAGAATAAAAAGAAAAGACTCAAAAACACAATCAATACAAAACACATTAACATACACAAACATACATTTCATCCAAAAGCCAAGGAATACAGATAAGTCTTCAGGCGGGATTTAAAAACAGGAAGGGAAGGCGCAGATCTAATGTCCAGAGGTATGCTGTTCCATAGTCGAGGACCGGCTACAGAAAAAGCCCGATCCCCCTTCAATTTCAAGCGAGAGCGAGGTATATGCAAGAAAACTTTATCAGAGAGAGCGAGAGGATTGCTGATAGAAGGGATTGCTGATCATAGGAAATTAAGGTACTGATTCCTTGAGCACACACACACATAGATAGCACCAAAACATACAGGAAAGACAGCAGAGGACAGGAGCGACGGCAAGCCAACAACCACAATGGTGCCATCTTCATCTACTATAGATATATGATGTTACAGATTCCGTGAGCTCGTCCAGATTGTTGGTGGCAGCTTCAAAAACACTCCAATCAGTGCAGTCGAAACAGGCTTGTAATGCACGCTCTGCTTCGTTGGTCCATTTACAGACTTTACTACAGGTTTAGCAGATTTACGTTTTTGCCTGTAGTCCCCGAGAATGATTAAAACAGAGTCCGGGTGTTGTTGCTCTGTGTCTGTGAACTAATCAGCGAGTTTCTGTAAAGCTGAGCTCATGTGCGCTTGCGGTGGAATGTAAACACTCATGAGAATGAACGAGTGAAACTCCCGCGGCGAATAGAACGGCTTAAGAGTGAATGAAAAGCGCTTTTAGATCGGAAAAGCACATCTTCTTTAACACTGTTACATCTGTACACCACCTTTCATTGATGTAGAAACATGTCCCGCTGCCACTCGATTTCCCCGTTGATTCTGTGTCGCGGCCTGCTCTGAACACCTGGAAGCTCGGCAGGTTTAACGCGCTGTCCGGTATGGCGTCATTCAGAGCAGCAGAGTGTGAAAAATCCTTATTTGTCCGGAAGAAGTTTGTCCGTTTTGTTGGGTAGAGAGCGAAGATTCGCCAGATGAATGCTAGGCAGTCTGGGCTTCACGAGCGCGACGGCTCGCTTCCCCGTCTGCGCATCCTAAAGCGTTTGATCAGCGCCGCTTCTCCGCCAACTACAATGTTCAGCAAAACGTCCGAATAAACAAAATCCGGTAGAAGATTGTGTGGTGTGTACTGCCGAATGTTCAGCAGTTCATCCCTGGTAAAAACTGATCGTGTTTGAGAAACAAAAAACAGGAAAAACGAACAAAAACAGTACAAAAACTGGAGAGCCAAAAACTGAGGCAGCCATCTGCGGCGCCATCTTGGATCTTTAAAAAAAACAACTGTAAGCTCTTATCCAGGAATACCTTTGGTAATGCAACAGTTTTGCTTCTGAGCTTGCCACCAATTACATTTAAACATTGTTACACTTTGTACACTTAAACTTAAGAGATAATGACTGAGCCAGTTGCATTGGGGACCTGTATAGGCTGTGTTCAATGGCAAGATGGTTAGGCTGAGAGTAAGTAACTACCAATTAGTCTGCAGGACTCAACAGGGTCCAAGACTTCTGGCAATCAGTTAATTTCCCCTTTTTACATTAAGATTCAAGCAATTGTTCTATTGACACAGTAGTCAAGTGACTTAATAAAAATTGTCTGTAGTAAATGAAAATCTCAGGGTCACCAATAGTTAATTCTATGGCCAAATTGAGAGTGTGCAAGTATCTATGGGCCAGGTTTACTAAACCGCAGTCTCATAAAAGCGAAGATGGCAGTGGAAATTTCCGCGGGTGATCTACTAACAAAGTGCAGTTAAAGAACATCAAATTACCAATTTTCAAATGCTTTCACATTAAAAATCTCTATTCATATTGTGTGTGTGTGTGTGTGTGTGTGTGTGTGTGTTTGTGTGTGTGATCATGTGCAAATATGAAGCCAAGACTGCCTCTTACTTAGACTATTTAATGTTTTCAGCAATATGCCACTGTTTGCTTGTTCTGTGTTTATTCAAGAGACGGATACTTTTGTGGAATTTTCATGGTTTAGCACTAAGATCCTCTGAAAGATCTGATTACCTCTCCAGGACGGATCTTGATGTAGAAATTACTCCTTTTGTAGGAGATCTTGAGGATTTTTGGCCAGGCAAATCGATTGATTCTCAGCCTGTCACGGTAAATCAATAGACCATTGGCACAGATGCCCAGCATGATATCAATCCCTTCTGAATCCTGCCTCAGAAAGAATGGGTGATTATTAAAGGCACAGTCAGCTAAATTACACAATTTCTACTGCAAGAAGGTTGCCTAATACTAACTGTTAGTAAACATTTTTTTAGATGTGTATGATTTTTAGATTCACTAGTGGTACTGATTACAAACTCCTTGCTCTTGTAGTGTCTATAGCAGTTGTACGTAGTTACAGATTGTACCAGGTGATTTTTACATACCTTAGCATGATGCAGGTCGACACCATACATGGAAAGTTTCTTTGCATTTTCCACGAAGTTCAGTTCCGCCTCAGCAGGTGTCATTCCCCTGAGAAACAGGAAGAAAATAACCATTATAACCATTTTGTTTATCCATTCCCCTGACAGTCACAGGTGCGCATTTCAGCATTTACAATGCCTTCAAACATAGCTGACCCATATAGAATTTATGATCAGAACTGATTCAGTATTTAAAGAACTGATATATTTATTAAAAGTTTTATAATAAAACTAAATAAACTAAATAAAACTATTCTGAAACTGTTCAGAATATTTGTTAACATTTGGTAATATTATACATTCCATCCATTGTCCAAACTGCCTGGTCACAGGGATGCTGGAGCCTATCCCAGCGCCTCAGGCCATAGGCAGGGAACATTACATATATTGGTTGTAATATCAATATAATCTGTAATGTAATCTCATTTTGCATTAAACAAGTACTGTACAATCTCTCTGTAATAAATACAGTCTGTAATATCTCTCTCAGACCTGTAAGTTCTATGTAGTTCCATCACCCTCTCCTCCAGTTCGCGAGTTTGGCTGGGGGCAAAGCAGAAGTCACTAACGTAGTCGGAGCCATGGTCATCTTTGTCAAAGTCTCCCAGTTCCGCCTGCACGGTGTAGGAGCCCAGCAGAGCATGTGTGACAAAGGAACAGGGCACACAGCCAGAGAGGATGTCATTTCGCAGCTGCAAACACAGGTAGTACCTGGAACAGAAAATATCTCCTGAAAGTTTTGTCATATTCTTATCTTCATTGTTAATGCCTGACCTGTAGAAAATCTGAGGGGCCTTCAGAATGACATACTATCATAATACATTTCAGTTTTTTTTTCTGTTTACTTTGCACAGCATGCAAATTTTATAGAAACTTAAATTAAAATAAAAAATGAATTGGAAACAATATTGTCCATGATTTTTAGCATCTCTTTTGTGATGGTTATGCCAAATTTTTTATAATTTTTACTCATAACTCAATGTATTGTAATGTAAACATGTATTGTAATAATGCCTTGCAATTGCCAATGTTTATTGTGGCATACTGCAATGCTTATTATTACACTGGCCAGTAATCATGTCGGCATGGCTGATTAAAGGGGACCTATTATGCCCCTTTTTCCGAGATGTAATATATGTCTCAAGTGTCCCTAAAATGTGTCTGTGAGGTTTCAGCTCAAAATACCCCACAGATAATTTATTATAACAGTGTAAATGCCCATTTTTAACAGAAGCAAAAACATGCTGCCTTCATGCATGTATCTTTAAATGCAAATGAGCTGCTGTTCCTTGCTTGAGCCTCCGATATTTTGGCAGTGGTGGACAGTAACGGAGTAGTTTTACTTCGTTACTGTACTTAAGTACATTTTTCAAGTATCTGTACTTTACTGGAGTAGTTTTATTTTGAGTAACTTTTACTTTTACTTCACTACATTCCAAAGCATAAGATCGTACTTTTTACTTCACTACATTTCATAAAACTTATCGTTACTCCTTATAATATATCACGTGCTCCGACACGCAGAAGCGGTGTCTGATTTAAGAACGAACTGATTCTTTTCAATAAACCTTTTAAATTGGTTCGCAAATTGCACCAAACGATTCATTCACAAATTGTAATGATCCAATTGCAGCTGTTCTCGAGTCGACAACTCACTGATTCAAATGAACCGTTTAGTGCGAGTCTCCAGTGAACTGAATAGTGCGAGTCTCCAGTGAACTGAATTCACAAGTAAGAACCGGGAGATCTTGATGCTGCTAAAAGTAAGTTACTAATGTCGAATTTTAGGATTAATTATTGTAACTGAAAATCATATTTAGGTCAAAACTGTCAGTTGTTTGTGAACTAAATCTGCTGTAAAGGGTGATCTATTTAAGCCCACTGAAATGCTTGAATGCAGACCATAGACTGTATAAAAACATGGACATAGTGTCTGTGACGTCACCCGTAGGTTTCCGAAAAGCGTTTTTGAAGCCTAAAGTGGGCGGAGCCAGCCGTCGCCATCTTGGCAGCGTGTCACTCCCCGATAATCGAAAATGGGCAAAGAGGCGGGAGCTGGTTGCTGAAACCACGCCCACCTAGCTCGACGGTGGTGACAGCAGTGGCAATCCACCTGTCACTCAAGTGGCCACGCCATTAATTATGCAAAACTTTAAGGCTTAATATAATTTAAACGGATGAGTTATAAACAAATTCACCCCCCTCAGAGTTGTCATGAAGGACAAAATTAGCTATATAGACCAAAATAATTTTTTGTACCAGGCTGTAAAGATATTTTTTTCTGCTGTAAAGTTGGGCATTTTAACATGGGGAGTCTATGGGACTGACTCCCTAAACATTAAAATAACACAAAATAAAATAACTCATGCACGTTCATATTCCCCGCTGCCGTAACGTTAACAGTTTTATTAAAATGCTACGCATTTAACCCTATGTGACGTCTGTTTTTATACTGTTTATCAACAGTATACATTTTTATATTGTTTGGATTAACTAGCGGAGTAGACAGATATGAATGTTTATTCATCATAACCATACTGAAAATAAGTAAATACTGTTAGCTGATGCTAACTGTCAAGATAACGAGCTTGCTGGTGCTAAGTTGAGGTAATTTTTAGATATAAAGTCCAAATATTTTTTATTCAACCACCTAGATAGATTACATCTGGGGAAAAGAAAGGATGTGATGTTCAGAACATGGTAAATACAGTAATTATCAAAGTGGGAAGTGATGCCCTCTGGGGGCATTTGGCCAGGGGTGTTTTTACACCACAGACAAGGTTTGAGAAGAAAAAAATCTTTATGAGATTATAATTATATTTTCCTTAAAATGTTCTTCCTAACTTCAGGCCTTATTCTCATGTCATATATAACTGTGATGTTCTGCAAAACAACAAGCTTTAAAACACTTTTTTCTTACTGGTGAAAATCAGATGGTCAAATCTGTTTTCTCTCAGGTACATCGCAGTGTAAGCTTCACAGTGAACATTACTACATCACTCTCGTCAACGTAGTCCATATCAACAACAAAATATATCTTGACTCCATATAGTGGGTATTTTCAGCAGTAGGATTATAAAAAAATATGTGCTAATATAAAATTTAATTAAGTAGCCTATATAAAATTGCAAAATAAATCTATCAGTCCTTTTTTAATTAAGTACATACAAATCGAGTACTTTTGTACTTTCACTCGAGTAAAATTGAAAAAGCAGTACTTTTACTGGAGTAATATTTTATTATACGTATCTGTACTTTCACTCAAGTACTTGATTTGTGTACTTTGTCCATGAATCAAACAACAAAACAAACAGAAATTACTCGCTTCTCTTGACTGAATAACTAAAGTAGATTTATAAGAATAAATTTCTTACTTGAGTGCTGATTTTAAAAGCTCTAGTGAGGAGATAAACATGGCAGACTAAGTACGGCTCACTCAGAGGAGATAATAAGGCAGAGTTCATTACCAGTCATGGGCAAGGCCTGTTCAAAGTGACACTTTGGTGTACATTCCTGAAAGGGTCATTTTGAGACTGATTTCTGAGGAAAATAACAAAATGAGTGGATACATTTTTACCATATGTGGTGGTTGTGGACACACTCAGCGGACACATAATTATGTTCAAAAACAATTTTGAATAATAATTGTGTGCAGGGTAAGCAGACACAGGCACCTACAGTTGCAATCAAAATTATTCAACACCCTTGACCTGCAAGACATTTTGCTGCAGAGAACAACATTTTATGAAACTAATTAAACAAAGGCATTAGAGAAACTAGACTATTAGAGAAAGCTTATTAACACACATTTGAGTGATTCTTAGAATGTAAAGTTGATGAATAATGAAAAAAAATCTAATTGGCTCTAAACATTCATTCAAAATTATTCAATCCCCAAAGTCAAATTTGGTGGAGAATCTTTATTTAAACCACCAATAAACGCTGCCTGTAAGTGTTTCTGTCACCTCTCTACTGCAATCTCGGCCCATTCCTTGCCTGAAAAAGCATCCAAATCACTGATAATCTTTGGTTTTCACATTTCCACTGCTTTCTTCAAATTCAACCAAATATTTTCAATTAGAATAAAATCTGGAGACTGAACAGGCCACTCAAGACCCTTCTACAATCGATCCCTCAACCAAGCATAAGTATATTTGGATATATACTTTGGGATGGCTGTCCTGCAAGAAAGTCCATTGATCATCAAGCATCAGTCTCTGCCCTGAAGGCATCACAATCTTTGCCAAAATTGCCTTATACTTCAAAGAATCCTTTGTGTCCTTTATACAGTCATGATTTCCACTTCCTGCAACAGTAAAACACCCTCATTACAGGACTGGTCCACCTCCATATTTGACCAAATAGGTGATGTTCTCCTGCTTATAATAATCTCTGAATTAAACAAATAAACAATGATTATTTGTTATTAACTGACATCAGCTATACTAAATCTAATGCAAATTAGATAATCATACTGTCAATGCACAGTAATGCCAAGGTCTCTGGAAAGAGCAACCCACACTTCTCGAGAAAGAGAGAAAGCCTTTGTATTCCTCCTGAAGAGAATTGGTGCCTTTCCGATCTAACTTTGTAATTGGCTGATGTTGTCAGAGGTTAATGTAGAGGCTATTTGTTAATTGTTCGTTAATTGCATTTCTTTAGGTTTGTGCGTGGGGTGAGATGGCTAAGCATGTGTCCTTTCTTGGGATTTATCTGTGGTTTTGGAAGCTTTGAGCCATAGGAGTCAACCTCAGTGCAGCGTCTGACTTCTAAAAAGGGTTGTGTTGTTGGCCTTGGCATTTAAAGTTTTCCAGGCTTTGTCTCTGAGCTCCTGCTTTATGGATTTTGCTTTCGTTCTTGTGAATGTTTTGCGGCCAAGGCTTGGTTATCTTCTCAAAGTTGCTTCAACTCTGTTTCGCTCTCAAGTTGTGCTGCAGTCTCTCTCTCCTCCACCCTCTGTATCACAGAAGAGTGAAAGATTGCACAAGCTTTGCTCTGTAAGGGGACGTTTACACGACAAAGTTTTCAGCCAAAAACTGGAAACTTTTTATGCGTTTTGCCTGTTCGTTTACACGACAACGGCGTTTTGGGGACTGAAAACGCATATTTTTGAAAATGGGTTTCAAAGTGCAAGTTTTTGAAAACGCCACCATTATCGTTTCCGTGTAAACACCCAAAACGGAAATCTTTGAAAACGGTGACGTCATGTGCGTGCATAGTACGTGTTAGGTATGTAGACATGCGCAGTACGTGTCGATTTTATAGGAAAGCGCGAACAAACATATAAAAACAATGGCGGAGTACATGGTACTGTTGTTGCTGCTCAAGAGTTTGCTAACGCTTCTTCAGCAAAGTGTGGATTTATTTCACCAATATTACAACCAACAGCGGAGACGCATCATAAACAACATATAATCGTCACTTCCCTACAGGTACTGTTTACAAACAAGGTGACAGCGCCAACTACTGGCCTGGCATACGTAATACAGCGTTTTTGGCTGTTTTCGCGGGTATGTGTAAACGCGATTCGTTTAAAAAAAAAACTTGATCGTGTATACGTGAAACTTTTTAAAAATGCAAGGGAAAAAAACTTTTCCATTTTTGACTACATCGTTGTCATTTAAACGTAGCCTTATGGTGTTGAAGATTTACATTGACCTATTGTTTATTTGTTTTGGTGGTTGTAATGGTGCTTGTAAGTCTGCCAAGCCAAGAATGTTGCATTGGATGAGAAATACTATTTTGAAGGCATATGAGGCATGTGGGGTACTTTTAAATGTGCACTCTACAAGAGGTTTTAGCTAGAGGAGTGTCTTTGGAAGATATTTGTGTCACAGCAGGTTGGGCCTCTCTTCACACTTTTAGCAGGTTTTATAGTCTTGATATTGACTTGTTTAATCACAGGGTAATAAATTGCAGATCTCTTGGCATTGTGTTATAGTGTTTGCATAGCGTCAGACTGACACAGTGTTGAGTAAACCAATTCAAGGAACCAAAGTTACACAAATAAATGAAATGCTCTCAATGATATTACGAATTTTATGTATGTCACATTAAGTTATTTATATATTAGCCATCCTGCTTTCTACATATTGGCGTTTGCCATTGAAGAAAAAAAAAACATATACGTTGAGAACTATCCATAGCATTTAACTTTACTCACCTTGTAATGTCTTCCATTAACTGGGAGGGGTCTGGTGGATAAAACTTGACAGCAAAATTAAAATGCCAAGAAGACGCTGTAAACACATGCAAAGTGAGAAAAAAACAACAACATGCTTGCAGAGTGGTTGACTGATAAACTGTGAACTTTTTCTCATGGTTGGATAGCATTTAAGTGTTTATGTGCCTGCAGCACATAAAAGTTAAGGTCAGAGCAAGTGTGCCTCTTCAATGGGCCTGAGTTACTGAACTAATCAGTACTGAACAAAACAGGGCTGTAAACATGGGCTAATTGTTTGAGTGAATCTGATTTGTGTGATTTCTCTAAATCAAATTTAGAAAGGTCTTAAAAAATGTAGCCAGATAACACCTGTGCGGTTATAGTTTAATATATTATATAATCAATATAACATTATTTAAAAACAATATGGTGGCAACGATATGGCATTTTGGTGCTGTATGATTCAATTAAAATCAGTTTTTATGTATCTTAATTGTTTTGCAGTATAACTTTAGAGTTATGTAAATTAAGTTGGGTTAAATGTATTCTATATACCAGGGAATAATTAGTCATAATTATTTAAAATAAATGATGTAAATATTTAAGGTTTTTTTTTTTTTTTTTTGCAAAATGTCTTGGTTACTGAGTTCCCTAAGTGGGAACGAAATGCTGTATAATGACACAATGGGAATGTATCAGTGGTCACAAGGTCTGAGCACAGAATAATCACGTCAGTTTTTTGGCTGATGGTGCTAATACTTTAGCAGAGACATAAAGGTAATAAGGAGCTGCATCATAGAGCTCTTGTAAGAGTGTGTTTAGCACCATAACCATAGATTTTCTGCAAGGTGAACAAACCTCTGCAGCAACAGAGTATGGTCAGCTACGCAGCTTCTCATTCCCACTCAGGATATCAGGGTTACATTCAGTAGGAACTCAATGCTGCTTAATCGCACAATGGAAAAGATAGCCTCACACATTTAAATCATTTGTAGATGCTTTTTCTTCATACAGGTTATAAAGTCTGAAGTATGGGGAAAGGACCACCCTCCACCATACAAATGCCCTGTAAAAAAGTACCTCTAGCAAGGGCCCATGTAGACGCCACACTTCAAGCAGAATCCACACGTCTTATAGGCAATATTCCCTCTAAAAGTTGTGTGCGTGCACGGACCGGCACTTCTTATGTCACGACCGCGCAGAAGAATAATATGCTGCGCACAGGACACACACAAAAAACTTAGTTGGGAAAGCCATTTGACTGAATTCTAGTAAATGTGAAATAATTGCAATGCTCGGTCACACCGCTATAGAGTTGGTGTCGCTATAGAGTTAGAGCCGCTGAATGCGGTTTACAAGTTTCATAGAAAGAGAATGATGTGGGCCGAATGAGTCGCTGTAGAAATAGAATACTTTAATGTTTGAAAATGAAATAGCTCAGCACAAGAACCAACGCAAATGCAATGACATGTGAAATAAAACATGATCATGTTTGAAAGAAGAGTGGCTTGTTTAAGAGATGGAAATATGATGATGAGCACAGAACGGTAGTGATGGGAGAAACGAACCATTTCGATTGAACCAATTGCTTCGCAAAATGATTCACTGTTTCGAAGCGCTCAAAACACCACACGCTGGTGACGCCTGCTGGTCAAAACTGTGTAAGCACTGGAAACACCACACGCTGGTGATGCCTGCTTGTCAAAACTGTGTAAATGCAACAAAAACTCAGACCAAAACATGCATAAAAACAGCTTTTACAAACCCAATGAAAACACTTTCTTGAAAGTATAATATATTAAATGCAACCAAAATAATAAAATACCATTAAAGTCCGCATGAAGCCTGCTGGTCAAAACTGTGTAAATGCAACAAAAACTCAGACCAAAACATGCATAAAAACAGCTTTTACAAACCCAATGAAAACACTTTCTTGAAAGTATAATATATTAAATGCAACCAAAATAATAAAATACCATTAAAGTCCGCATGAAATCAAAATTGACTTTATTTACTTTACTAGCGCACATTGCTAGTAATGATGTGAACAATTAATCCGTGCAAGTTAATCCGCTGAAAAAATTGTTTGTCTTCGTAATCTTTAATCAAAATCTGAACATTTACTTCCACTCTGGAATGGCATTCCTTTTCTGATGACGTCAGTTTGATGGCTTGGGCAGAATATCCTTAAACACACCCCTCTAACCGTTAGGTTGCTATGAGTGAGAGACAGAGAGGAGGAGCGCAAAAATAAAACCATGCCCTCTATTAAATATTCTGTTTCAGATGGAAATACGTCACTACACTGAAATAAAGTCGGCAGCAACTTCCGGTTCACGCAGACTTTAAAAAGGAAGTGTCTGTATAATAGGCCTATGCATCTTTAAAATAATTATTATTAATTTGCAAGGGCTTGTTTTGTTTGTTTTATGGAGAGCTTGTCTAAACAGGCCAGTAAGAGACTATTAACTACTACTCATCCTTTTAATTACACAAATGTCTCATTAAAAATGTCTACAAATTGATCAAACTGATCCGAGATTGATTCACAGGTTCAAAGAGATCGCCCCCCTAAGGCGAACTATTGAAATTTCAAAATGTTTCAAAACAGTTATGACATAACGAAGCCTCGTTTACTGAAATCACGTGACTTTGGCATTTTGATTCGCGCTCCGAACACTGTGATTCGCAAAGGTTTCGAAGCTTCATGAAGCAGTGTTTCAAAAGCGGCCATCACTACAGAACGGTAACAAAACTCCAAAACATTTACAGTTACAGACAGGTGTAGTGTGCAAACTCTACTACTCTAAACTCTAGTTAGATAACTATATAAGAATTCACCCGTTCACATTTTTTTTGAAAATATGTAGCTTACAGATCTCAGTTTAAATGCTTCAGTTTGATTTTATACTATATTATATTATATTATATTATATTGTAAACCTAATAAACAATTGACCTCAAAAAGGGAATTCATGAGAAATATCTGTTTCATTTTTTCATATTATTTTACATTATATTATAATATAATATTATATTATTACAAAGAATTGAACTGTTCTGATTTAAAAAAAAATATTTTTTAAATAGAATTTCTTGCTAACACAGCACTGTAAAAAAAAGTTTTCTCAGGTAACCTAAAATGTGCATTATTTAGTTACATCAAGGGTCAAATCAAATATAAATAGCACATTAAAGATAAAAGTTACACACCTTTTGTGTCTAGAATCTGGAGGTTTAGTTGTGTTGCCTGTGTTAGGGGATTCCCTTTGTTGTTGTGCTGAAAGGGGTTTCCCAGGTTGTTTATTAGCTGGAGATCTAGTAGTGTCTGTAATGAGGTCTTGGGGAAGCAAATCATTGGGTGTTGGTTAAAGGCTGGGTGCGGATTCGTTTACGCTGACTGAAGTTTTGAGGCGTGCACAGACAATGTCTGAGACACGGCTTTGTGGTAAAACTTAACTTAGAACATGAAACTCTCAAGGCAAAGAAAAGAAACTAAAGTAAAAGAAAGAAAAGCAAACAGTCAATGAACAAAGAATTGTTCATGTCATGGGGTTTTAAACTCAGCTGTTAGACACATCCCTATTGGTGTTTTGACCAATTAGACATTGTCTTAGCTTGGGTTGTAGCTATGTTTCTCCTCCCAATAAATAAATCAACATATTATCTTGTTAGTCACATGGTCCAAATTTTCCCACTCTTGCAGAGTATAATTTAAACATGATTTATATAACAAGAATATGATACCTTTTACCAAGAATTGATTGATAGAAACATGCAACAGAGTTATGCAATAGACTGATATGCATTTATAAGTACTTTTAGCATCATTTTGATGCATTTATATACAAGACAGTCTCTGTGCTGTTCTGTGAGTGTGAGGACGTGTTCTGTAATGAACAAAAGGTCAAAAGGTCTAGAAGGAGTCTGAGTCTGGTCTCTGTCCTGAGTGGGGGAAACCAACCCAGGGAAGTCTTAACTCATGATTTTCCTCATGGTTTTACTCATGATGGTCATGCTGTGTTGTCTCTTTTACCATTAGTCTTGGTTACCCACCTAAATTTGACAGTCTTCTTCCTTAGGATTCTTTGTTTAAGCTGTGAAAGAGCTGGTTGGTTAAGGTACTCCAGACTTGTTGGCTGATTGACAGATTTATGGTCATCCATCTTGGGGGCCCACTCTGGAATTATTGCTGCTTGGTCAGTTTTAGCACAGTTCTGATCACATTATAAATGTCTGATTTGCTCTGATATCCTACACTTGCAGACTCCAACACCACAGTAGACATGACATTTATTTCTACATCCTCCACCCCAAGCCTCCACCTGGGACAGAGAAATTCTCTTGAAAAATTCAGGTCAGGATAGGAAAAAGCGGTAGCCTCATCATGTCCCCCATGTGCTTGCTGATGGGCCGTGTAGTGCTAGTAGCTGGGTGGCTAAAGCACACACATGATGTAATCAACTCTCACAAAGAAAGTCTCACATAAAGCTTGTGCATACACAGCAACTCATGGTATGCGCTTCCAGATTCCTCTAAAGTGGCCTCTTCATGATGGACCCCCAAATAGGAGATACATGTTGTATGTGTCTTTGCTGACGATAAAGTGCATGCATAAGATAGACATATCCTAAACACCATTTTGCCCTCAAGTTGGGAATCAAATATGCTTGAATATGAGTCGCTAGATAAAACAGGCTGAAACTATCGTGCACTGATTAAAAACAAATCTGAAATGATGGTGCCAAGCATTTACTTTCAAGGGCACTATGATGCAGCAACTTATGAGTGGTGCTTTAGCACCATCAGCCAATAAATCAGCATGATTCTATAGGGCTTCAGAGCTTATGACCATTGACGTGTCTCAGTGGATCATTACATAGGCTCACCCATACAAAAGGGATGAAAATGAACTAATGCAATTCAATGAATTTCTCTTCCTGCTACTTAAATTCATATCCAACATTATTAAAATCAAACTCATAATTAAAACAGAGCCTATTCAGAATTTTGTAGTAAAATTTTTTACATGAAACACCAGTTTACATGACACATCCATTCTGATGTACTCACTTCTCATCTGTTTCTTGATCTCTTTGGACAGGTCCAACCAGTTCTGCAAAACACAACAGAAACAACTAAATCTTAGAGCAACATGACAAGTCCATACTGCCTTATTGTTTAAGAATGCATTTAAGAATGGTTGGTCTGTTAAAAGTGCAGTGTGTAGATTTTAGCGGCATCTAGCGGTGATGTTGCAAATTGCAATAAACGGATTAGCCCCTCCCCCCACCCCTCCCCATGAGAAGCTACGGTTGCCAACACAGGATAAAGAAACAGCAGAGAGTAGCTAGTCAAGCGTTGAGGTTTCTTTACAAAGATAAATTAAGAAATTATATGTGATTAATTATTTAGTAAACCGATGTTATTGCGATTATTATTGTTACATGTTCATCATTGTGTGGCTGAAGGTCTGGAATCCATGGCAGCTTTCTTTGGCCAAGGCCCGCCCATGAGGCCGTTTGACCGACATGTCAAACAACCAATCACAGTTCGTTTCGTTCATCGTCATGTTTTGGGGCGTGGAAATGCCTCCACAATAACAGACCGGTGTGTAAATCTCTCGGACGTATTTTAAAGATTCTATGCCACGAACTTTACATTTTTCACATACTTTTGAAAATCCACCGTTTAGTTGATCCTGCAGCTAGCAGCTAGCAGCTAGCTAACGTAATGGTAAATAACTACGCTGTTCAGAGCATTTAATCTGACAGCGAGATAGCGTTAGCAGACTTTTTTCTCCACATTTGCATAGTCAGACACAACCAGCGTATGCACTCTTCTTACTTCTACGAATGACTTCTGCTTCTAATAAACCACACGACGACGACTACTACTACTACTACTTCTTCATGTGTATTCAACGTAGTGACGATGCAAGCTGCCTCTAAAAACACAAGGAACATGAGGAAGAAACGAAGAAGAACAACAGTGACGAAACGCAGTCTGTAGAGTAGTGTGTCCGTTTAGGGCTACTGTAAAAACATGGCAGCGCAAAATGGCGACTTAACCATGGAGGGGGACCCGCGGTGTATGTAGACAGAAATGTCTTATTCTAAGGTAATTAAAACATAACGGTGAATTTTGTAAGGTATTTATACACCACTGAATGCATTTCTGTAAACAGATTCTCAAAAATATTACACATTGCACCTTTAAAGAATGGTTGGTCTCTGTTTCTCTATATGTCTGAATTGAGAGACAAAAGTTGCAGAAGGAGATTAATGCAGAGATAAATGCAGATTAATGCAAATCTCAACATCGGTCTTTCCCACTGTGGCTTTAAATCTAAATGAGATGCTCTGTATTTAGGACATCATGGAACACCAGAAGAGATCAATGCACACTACAGTACATCTGCATGAACTTCAACATAAGGTTGACTGGAACCATTGAAACGAAAGTACAAGAGATTGAGGCTTTAATCTTTAAAATCACTGTTTAATCTTTAGATTAAATAACAATGACTATGTTCTGCATGTTCCGTACATATTATAGGACAAATAATCCAAAAAGCAGCCATTATTATTATTATTATTTATCACAATCTGGAGATATACCCTTCTTCTAATTCTTTTAATAATATGGAAGTTACAAACTATTTTCCAACCATTATTCTGAGTCCATCAAGGTTAAAGAATTGTGAAGAGGTCTGCAACAAAAAGTTAAATTCTGGTCACAAGGTTGAGAATTATAGTGGGAGAAAAGTCCCTTCTGTGCATGAACTCACATAGAAATGCTGTAATGCACAGAAATTCCAGAATTTAATGGCAGATGAATTGGAGATCAATCTTGGACACTGAGGCGAGAACTCACAGTATTATAATTAGAGATGGGCCCGAAGCCCAATATCTTATTCGGAAAGGTATGGATAATGGCTTCAAAACAAATAATGAATTCTACTGAATAATAGGAAAAATATTTGACAG
This sequence comes from Sinocyclocheilus anshuiensis, assembly GCF_001515605.1. Classification (NCBI taxonomy): domain Eukaryota; kingdom Metazoa; phylum Chordata; class Actinopteri; order Cypriniformes; family Cyprinidae; genus Sinocyclocheilus; species Sinocyclocheilus anshuiensis. The sequence goes on along the minus strand of NW_015537935.1, from coordinate 1,027,319 downwards.
ACACAGTTACTTCTCAAGTTTTCTGGATAACAAATGAGCCAGTACAGTACAATCGCAAATCAGTGCCATGTTAGGTTTCTTTGTGTCTCTTAGAAATCAGAGCTTGCAAAAAGTTATATCAACTAAGATACTGAATCATACACATTGTAAACTATTTGATACTGTATGTCTATTTAAATGTGTCAAACCTTGTAAGATATGATATACAATATTTATGTCTTAAATATTGAGGGAGGGAGCCAGTCCCTAATGTTTTTTGTTTTTTTTTATCATTTGTTCAGATTTGCATGTATAGTAAAAGCTGTTTTGAACCACTGAATATTTTCTTTCAGAGTCTAAATCTTAAGACTACACCTTTTCAACTTACGCAATGTCCGGGGACAGTTAAAATTCCTTATTATTGCAGGTTTCCATAGAGTTTAATGTTTCTTTTTCCTGTGCGATACGATGAGGAACACACACCTGCCTTGTTAACCAGCTGAAATTAAGTTTTTAAGTTAACATAAAATAGTTTTTAAGTTAACTTTTAAATTATTTCAAGTAATGATTTTTTTAAGGGTTTAGTTTTAGTTAACTACAATAACCCTGACCCAAAGTTGTCGCCTTTTGATGAATTTCAACATTTTGAAGTCAAAATATGCCATTTATGTTTTGACATGTAGGTAGTTGGGGGAATCAGTCCAAAATGTTACAAAAAAAGAAATAAAAATTATCTGTCAAAGCAACACAACCGCAGATAGTGGCGCATGTGGCGATGTGGCGCATTTCTCTCAATAACTAGGTTTTATTTTTATATTTATTTATTTATATTTATATTTTAGAAGGTTTTATTCTTCTCACACATATCAATGAAATTTAGTCAGAGATGGTGTTCAGTCGCAACCAAACCTTTCATCAAACAATCAGTAACACAAGCAGTATGCTTAGTAGCATGAAGTGCTAAATCGGTTGCTCTTCTAAGCTCTTTTACCACCTCAGGGGATCAACCCATCACCCTTTGTCCATTTTATTAAGAATATTTGCCTGGTACGAATGCAGAACTGAAATAGTGAGCAGGGCCACACCTGCTTGACCAGCAGTAATATACGACTTAACGAGTCAAGTCACCTTTATTTGTATATAGCGCTTTGCACAATATAGATTGTTTTAAAGCAGTTTTACAGTAATAGACAAGAAAATATTGATTCAATTATGCAAACAAAATTATGCTGTAAAGCAGTTCTGATAAGATAATAGTAAACAGTCATTATTCAGTTGAAATCAGTTCATTGTTAATTCAGTTCGGTTCAATAACTGTTTAAAGTCCATAAATTATGGAATGATTCATCTATAAAGCAATTCTGGAGAAAACAGTGCTGTCATCATCCAGCTCCATCATCATCCATTCGTGCAGTCAAGCCAAATATTAAGTGTCCCCATCTAAAAAACCAAAAGGTGACAGTGACAAGGAACCCAAACTCCACTGGTGACTAAGGCCCCAATCAGACAGAACGTGTTTTTTAGGTGTTTTTTTTTTGCAGTGAGAGGCGTCTTTTTACAATTGTTTCTGTTGGCAGTGAACGCTTTGCGCGCTGTTTATGCGCCTCGCGTTTTAGCCACCTGCTGCGACCTGCATTTTTGTAGGAGCACTCTGAGTGACTAAAGTTGTAAAAAAAACATAAAAAAAACAACTCACGTTTTCAAACCTGAAAAATGCATTCTGTCTGATCAGGGCCTATGGTAACCTCAGGATATGAATGAAACAGACAGATTAATATTAGCATAGATGCCATTCAACTTGTGATGGAACAAGTACATTGATTGTTATGGGATGTGTTAAGAGTTCCTGGTTCCGGTTGACCTAATTTATGCAGCCTAACAATCCTTTAAAGCATTTGAATTATAGAATTATAGTGATAGTGTGCTATGTGTATGCCAGGTTTAAGAGATGTGTCTACCTTTGAACAATGCTAGGAAGACTGCCCCAAAGTTTGGGCACTAAACAGGAAAAGAAAAACTGCCCACAGTTGATTTTGATATTCTAGGTGTATTCAAATGGCCAGAATTTTGTGATTGCAGCAGACATGAAGGACTATAGTGTAATAAGAGCTTGCTAAAGTACTGAGGAGATAATTTAGTAAGTAATTAGCATGATTTTAAAATGTATGCGATGTTCAATAGGGAGCCACAGCAGTGTTGACAGAATCAGGCTAAT
>NW_015537935.1:1022393-1023685 GCF_001515605.1 Sinocyclocheilus anshuiensis | reverse complement strand
AACTGGTCGCCGGGAGGAGGTGGAGTCTTCTGTGCAGTGGTGCTGTTTTGTGCCTCAAAGCGAGCGAAGAAGGCGTTCAGCTCATTCAGCAGGGAGATGTTGCTGTCACAGGTCCGCGGTGGGGGCTTGTAGTCCGTAATGGTCTGTATCCCATGCCACAAGCTCCAAGAGTCTCTGCTGTCGCTGAAACGATGGGCTATCCTACTGGAGTACTGTCTTTTAGCCTCTCTGAAGCCACGGGATAGGTTGGCCCTAGCTGTCTTCAGACTCACCTCATCTCCACTCTTACAGTCCTCTGAGTTGAGCGTAGTAGTCGGATGTAGTCCAGTTTATTGTCCAAAGAGCGTACGTTAGCCAGTACGATGGTGGGGATAGCTGGCTTGTGTGGGTTAGCCGTTAGCCTAGCCCGGATACCTCCGTGCTTACCCCTCTTCTGCTTCCTCTCACGCCGCTTGTGGCGCCTCCGCTGTGGGCGAGATGCAGTAGTGGGGGTCGGTGATGGTGTGGGCCTCCGGAGCAGGCTGAGATCCCGCAGCTCTTCGGCGTGCGCAGAGTTTAACTCTAAAAATGTGGTTCTGCCGACATCAAGCAGAAACTCACGACTGTATGCGCGCTTAGAGACAGGTAGATGAAAATGAACGCGATGAAGACGTACGAAAACACTGCGACTCACAAGACAAAAAACACGAAAACACCGTTCTGACGGGAAAGAGAGAAGCCGCAGCGTGTGCACGCGCCGCCATCTTTGACCACAAACATTAAGCTGTGGTTATTTCCTGTCTTCCTTAGTTGACCTAGTTTCTTAGCATGTCCTCATTTGTTCCCTTGGTAACAGATTAGTTTCTCCTGTGTTTAGTTTGGTTCCTAATTTCCCTTGTGTATTTGTACCCCTTAGTTTTTTCTGTTCTTGGTCATTTATTGTCATAGGTAAACTAGAATGTTTAGTTGTGTATTAGTCTCGTATTACTCGTGATTTCTGTATCCTGTTTATTACCTTAAATAAAGAAGCTGTATTTAGATCCTGCCTTCATTACTACTACAATGTGCTACAATTAGTACGTTTACATGGACAACAATACTCCGATTTTAATACAATTAAGACAATACTCTGATTAAAAATCTACCATGTAAACAGAGATTTTTGATTACCTTAATCCAGCTAAAGTCATGATCGAAGTAAACAGAAATCGAATTAAGACGTGGAGTATTCCTATTTTAGTCGCATTACTGAAGTGCAGAATAGACATGTAAACACCTTAATCACATTATTACCATCGTGTAGGACTTTTCGC
>NW_015537935.1:1019967-1021966 GCF_001515605.1 Sinocyclocheilus anshuiensis | reverse complement strand
AGATGAAACACCCAAAACTGTACATGGCATCATCACGAAGACGAACTATATGTTTATATGTGAAATTCCGGAGGGGACGTCGGATGGCGTCACGTGGAGACGTAATGACGTGTGCCATTAATCGAACTATGTACTATAACATGTAAAACGGGAACATGAAAGGAATATTCTAAAAGCAACTCATGTAAACACCATAATCATAATATTGGCTTATTTAGAATAAGTTAAATAATTAGATTACTGATGTCCATGTAAACGTAGTCAATGTGACCGAATAACCGACCCTACTAATGGATCTAGCAGCGGCATTCACCAGCCTTCATAATAGGGTACTACCTCTGTGGGAATACTCCATCCAGTTTTGTGAGTTGGCTATTTTATCAAAGTTTGATGACACCAGTCTGAAGACTATTTATTGGGTCGGTGCACAAAGCTGATGGACTTGCCTTGGTGGACTTGCCTGAGATTGAGAATCTCACTGGGACTACCCAGTGGTGATGGGTGCCTCGGATTCAGGAAAAGAGCTTTCCTGGAGAATTTCAGTCCTTGGTAGTGCAACTTAAGCAAACAATCAATTATGGGCACCCATCAAAATATCTCTGGGATAAAGTTGTGGACAGGCACAAGTCAGGATATGGATACAAAAAAAATAAAAAATAATTCAAAGGCTTTATCAATGCCTAGAAGCACAGTGAAGTCTATCATTAAAAAGTGGAAGGTATTTGGTACACAGACTCTCCCTGGATCAGGATGTCGCTCCAAACTGGATGAAAGAGCCAGAAGGAAACTGGTCAGAGAGGCTAACAAGATGCCTACAGCAACTCTGAAGCAGTTGCAGGATTTTATGACAAAGAGTGGTCATTGTGTGCATGTGACAACATCACAAATTCTCCAAAAATGTGGCTTGTATGGGAGGGTTACGAGAAAAGAGCCACTCCTTAAGAAAGTCCACATGCAGTCAGGACTGAGCTTTGCCAAAACGGACCTTGAAGATTCTGAGGCAGATGAGACTAAAATTGAATTATTTTGCCTCAACACCAAACGATATGTATGGCGGAAATCCAATACAGCTCACCATCCAAATAACACCATTCCTACAGTAAAGCATGGAAGTAGTAATATCCTTTTATGGGGGTATTTCTCTGCAGCAGGGACTGGAGCACGTCTCAGTGGACGTGAAGGAAAAATGGATGGGGCAAAGGAAAGGAAAGAATGGATGGGGCAAAATACTGTCAAATTCTTGAGAAAAATCTGCTGCCCGACATTCCGACTTACCACAGTTGTTTGAGGAACTTGATAATAAAGTGCGAAAGAGAAAAGAGACGGTAAAGCGCAAATGACAAGTTAACAGGCTAGCGAAATGCTAATGTGTTGTGCTAATGAAAATTTACATTAAAAGCTAGAGGTCTCAGATTAAGATGATTAGGGCTGTCACGATTCGTCTATTTTATTCGACTATTTGATTTTTAAAAATCCTTGACTTCATTTTGCTCACGTCGACTAACTAGCAAAATACCGGAAGTGGCGCATTTCACAGACGAGAATTTATAAAACACATTATTAGTCTGTTTTCCAAGACTGCATGATATATTAAACCCATTTAAAAATCATAATTAAGCATAATTGTGAATTCACAAACGCTACGATTTAATTAAATAATTATATGCGATGCAGTTCTAATACAGTATATGTGTTTTAATTATTTACATGCATGTAGGTTAAGTACATGCATCACACAGCGGCTCCGTTCACAGTAGTTCCACAGGAACTGTTATCATTTACATGTGTGGAGCGTCTCAAACTCCATCTCTGCATGTTGTTGTGAGTTTGGGTTTATTATAACGTTCATCTGGGAACGCAACGTGCGCCATTTCATCAGGTTTGTAAGGTAAATCATTTATAAATCCACACAAACACAGGAGAATACATCATCTAGCGGTTTCAAAATAAAAGCACAAACCCTCACTCTGAGTTTACACGTTTTGATGTCCACATATTC
>NW_015537935.1:1004751-1019952 GCF_001515605.1 Sinocyclocheilus anshuiensis | reverse complement strand
TCAATTAGAATAAAAGACATTTGGGCTGTTACCAAACAAATGATATCAGTATCAAAATTCATCTTTGCAATGCAGAGGAAACACAGAAGCTGCGTGGGATGAATTTCCCACACAGAGGGACATGAATGCATTTAACCTGCAGTTACAAATGCATAAATAATATTTTGTTATTTTAAACAAAACATTGAATACTGATATTTAAAATTATTTTAAAAACGAAAAGATACTTTAAATGTGAAATTAAAACCGCCAGCAGGTGGCAGCAAGTCACTGTTAAGAAGTGAGTCATTGCGATTGAACCGAATCATTTAAACGGTTGATTCATTCAGGAACGAAACGCCGTCATGTTGCACAGAGACGCAAAATAGCACTGTGGCTGTGTTTAGAAATTTTTGTTGGCAAAATAAAGCAAAAACAGGCAATATAGTGTCTAAAACGTAAGTCTCATAATATTACCTTCTTGTTGACCAACAACAAACTCCTCATATTCAGATGGAAAACACATCATTGAATCCAAAGAGATTGCTTCGCAAGCTTGTAACACAAATCCCCATGTGGAAATTAAAGCAGAGACATATTAAGCACACGATCAGGAGAAAACATGAGAGAGAAATCTGTAGTCTTGTTTTCCATAGCTTGAAGTTCAACATCAGATCCCCAGGATGCTAGCATGTGCCTCAGCAGCCGCAGGACGAGCAACATGGGGAAAAGCCGATTTGCTTTCTTTCCTCATAAAGAACAAAGCACCTTCATTTTAAAATGGCCTCAATGTGGGGAATTAAGCATGGCTTGAGTGTGACTGAAACCGAGACATTTAACACAATGTGTCATCTCAGTGGGCAGTGCTAGCACTATCTGCCAAAAAACTGCATTATTTTACACAGGCTTTAGTCAATAGCCACACCACAAAAAAAAAACGATGCATTGCTGAAGTGAACCTATGAAAGGGGACTCCACAATGCTGCCACAATTATAGAGTGTTGGAAGTATCTACCAGATATGCTGTATGTCCTCAACAAAGCAACATGAATTAAGCTTCATGTCACAATATAAAAGACAGTACAAAGATGTGATCTTGACAGCACTTTTAAAATCTGCTAAAAAATACAAGCCTCAGCTAAAGGTATAAAACTGTCTTTAGCTCTATTACAATTATCTATTATCCTGCCTTCCACGGGTCTCAAACAGAAAAGAGGAACAGAACAACTGTTTCATCTTGCAGTAAGTATTTCGAATATGTGTTATTCCAGCCACTGGCAGAAGGGTCTGTTTTGAAATGATCATTTAAAACATATCCCAAAATTTAATTTGTCAGAGGATTTTCTTTTATGTGGAGACTTAATTCTTAGTTATGTTTAATTTATGAATCAGATCATTGTCTTACGATTAGACAGTAATCAGTCAATTTTTATTCACATGCATGATGCCACTTTATCTTTACAAGACTGTCTGGGAGACCTGTAATGAGAAAGTGGCATCACGATGTGATGTCTAATGTACTCGTTGAGAAGCCTGGCTTTTAATAATAATTGTTCAGTTATCCACTACAATGGCAAGAATAAGTTTGTGAACCCTTTGAAAATACCTGGATTTCTGAATTGATTACTCATAAAACGAGTAAGACGAATTCTGAACTTCATTTAAGTTACAATTATAGACAAACACAATCTGACCTAACTGTTATAGCATATAAAATATTGTACTTTTTAAAATTGTACTGAAAACACAGGGTGACCATTTTTAGAGCAGGCTGGATAAACTATCTTTGTGTTTTGACTTCTGCAAAAACTAGCTGGAGTCAAATAAAGAGATGAGATTGGAAGTACGGATCACACAGGTGCCCTGCCTTTTAAACAAAGGCACACAAATTCTGGTTACTGAACAACACAATGCAGCCTGGAATGGTCATGAATTTAAAAGTGAAACCTGTACTTTTTCCATTAAAAATAAAAAAAAAAAAAAAAAAAAAAAGGCTAAACAAGCATTGCTAAAGACCTGGGTGTTCACTAATATGGAACATTTTGGACTGTTTTTTGGAAGTTTAACTTTTTTGGCAAAAATGCATAGTGTTTTGTTTAAAGGAAAAAGACATGGTATGGTATGGTATAGTGCTACTGGACATTTTGCAATCATTGAAGGAGCAGTGAATGAAGGAACAGTGAATTCAAAAGTTTATCAGTGTATCAAAAGTGTGTCAAGATATTTTACAGGAGAATGTCAGGGCAGCAAATCATGTCTTGAAGTTTTAGAGAGGTTGGATGATGCAACAAGACCAAGAAATGGAAGAAAATATTTATAATATTTGTTTTCCTGTGCCCTGACCTTAGGCCAATTGACAACCTAAAGAGGGCTGTGCTATCATGACAACCCAGAAATACAGATAAACAAAAATTTTCAAAGGGTTTAAACGTAATCTTGTCACTGTATGTTAAACTGCTCTTGTGTCTCTGTATCACACCATTTCACAGTCATTGTTATTTTATTTTTGGTGTGCAAAAAGAAAAAGTTACTTTAATGTTACTAGGGTCTAGGGATGTCCCGAGCCGATCTCAAGGATGGGGATCGGGGCCGATCAAGCATTTTTTTTAACTGATCGGCTCTCCTCAGCCCGATCCTTATTTTATGTCAGCTGTCATGTCGTTTTCGTGCAGTAGGAGGTGGCTTATGCATTTAAGTGGGTTTGCCAATCGCCATTGAAAGAAAAAGAAGACCCTCAAATGTGCGTGTGACACGTGACAAACGTGTGTCATACACGTTTGAGATTCCCTGTTCAGTGTATTTGATGCAGACTTTTGTAATGATTTCAAATTTATTGTTTACTTTTATCTGCCGTCAGACTATCTGAGATGTCGTTATCATAGCAACATAGAGAGAGGCAGTGTATCTTACATCTTATATACCGTATATATACATAAACATGCATCATACATATATTTATTTTACTCTCTGCACAACTCTGTATACATTGGATTGATTTTAATAACTTTAATGTACTTCAAGTGTGCACAAAACATAAATTCCTATAGAAATATACAAGTATTGGACTGGGACTCGATATCAGCTGTAGCGTCTGGACCAATCAGACACACCATTTTTCATTTGACCCTTAACCAGGAAATTAACGTTCTTAGAATTGACAGACAGTTGACCCTGAGAGGTCAAGTAAATACTTACAGCGGATCTAAATATTTATAATTAATTATAACTAGTTATGATTAATTATTCATATTTCCCCTTTGAGCTGATTCGCTACACAGCAGATACTCAATATTCAATGACTTGGATCGGATCGGGGCACAAAAAACCTGATCGGGACATCCCTACTAGAGTCTGATACCAGGATTGAATTTTCCATTCTGGCTCTGGCTTGCATTCATACTGAAGGCTCTTTGGAAATTTGACTGCAATTTTTTTGAGTCAAAGCCAAGTGTGAATAAAGCTATATGTCTGGGGTTACTTGACTGCAATCCTGTTCTCTGAAAAATTAAAAGAAATTTTGGTATGGTTTTTATTTTTTTTAAATACATTTTAGTCTCGTCTTTTATCGTCAACAATATTGCATGTTGATATAGTCACAATTATCGTATATTGACCTTATTGATGTCTCGTCATCGTCTCGTCATAGTCATGGGAAAAAAGTTTGTCAACGAACATTTTTCGTCATACTTTTCGTTAGCGAAATTAAAACTACTCTGCGCCTGAGATAGGAGATCTCTCCTGACTGGAATTGTCCACGGCGAGCCGTCAAGCAGGGATATTACATCTGTGAACCACACTCTGGTCAGCCAATGAGCCGCTATCAGTAAGAGGCAAGACCCTTGTTGATGGACCTTGACCAAGAGTCCTGGGAGCAGAGCAACTGGGGGAAATGCGTAAAGATGCAATCTGGGCCACATATGGGCTATCGCGACCAGACACAGGGGAGCTGGAGGAGTCAGAGAGAAGTAGAGGGAACATTATACCTCTGCTTTGTAAATTTTTTTCCTGAAAAGTTTTTCAGGGCCTGAAATACAGCCATCATTTCAAGGAATTGATGTGCCAATCTAGAAGATGACCTCTCCAGATCTTTTGGGCTGGATGGCCATCTAAGACCATACCCCAGCCTGTGCGGGAAGCGTCTGTCATTATCATCTTGCGACGACAACACGCGCCTAGAGTGGGAAACAAGGTAGAACAACATAGAAAGGGTACAAAGTCACTTTCACTTTCAAAATCAACCAGTCGTCTATGTAATTTAAAAAAGCTTCGTCCCCGAAAGAGAACCTCAGGAACTTCCTGTGTTGTGGCAAAATTTCTATATGAAAGTATGCGTCCTTGAGATCAATTGTCACAAACCAACCCCTGGACTGGATCTGAGATACAATTATTTTGATTGTCATCATTTTGAACTTGTATGTTCTGAGGTAGCAGTTCAACCCACGAAGATCCAAAATTGGATGCAACCTTCCATCATTTTTTGGGAACCAGAAAATATTGTATGTACTAGCCCGACACTCTGTCTGGGAGAGGAATTTGTTCAATGGTCCCTTTGTCCGGCAGAGGTTTCAACAAATGCGCTTGTTCCGGTTTCACAGTAGTGGAGACAAAATTGAAAAGCGGAGGATGATACGCAAACTGTATCCTGTAGCCTATCTCTACATTCTTTATGACCCAAGGAGAGATATTTGGCAGTAACTCCCACGCTGCCAGTTTCTCTGAAAGGGGCACTAGTTTTGACACTCCGCTTTGCTGGGGGATGTTAGATGTTCGGTGTCATGAAACATGGCAGGAGACAACCGAACATGTAACATTTGGAGCTGGCCCCCCAAAACACCAGTAGAAACAGACATTGTACAGCGATCCCCTGAGATGCAAGGAAGGAGCCCCTACTCTTTTGGAATTTTTCGTGCTCCTTCCTGAGGGAACACAATCCCACGGTCCTGGGCGCACCAGCCTCAGGAGCTTTTCTTGGTCATAATGACCATTCTTATGTCCGGCTCTCTTTTTGGCTGCTGAGTGTTGCGAACCACTCCCCAGTCTTTACGAGGGGGCGCACAACTCACCACACTCTCCATTCTGGGCTTCTCGCCTCAGAGGAGCCAGACAGATCTGTTGCTTGGCAAAGTTCTTAAAACGCCTCTAAAATATCCCCGCTCGTGCTCAGCTCTTTTAGCAGATCAACATGGTATCTCTGCAGAACTGCCATGGTGTGCAGGGCAGCACCAACCTGACCCACTGCCTGAAGCACTATCCCCACCAGTGTAAATGTTGCTCTGCATGGCTTGGTGGGGAGTGCTGGCTTCTTGAGTGACAATGCACTTCCAGGGGAGTCAAGTCAACTTTATTTATATAGCACTTTATACAATACTGATTGTGTCAAAGCCGCTGTACAGTGTCAAACAGCAAAATATTTTTTTAAATAATGCAAGAGGACAATAATAAAGAGTCATTTTTCCAGGTAAAGTCAGTTCATTGATGATTCAGTGATGTCATCATCCAATTCAGCTCTCGACAGTGGCAAGGAACCAAAACTCCATCAGTGACAAAAATGGAGAAAAAACCTTGGGAGAAACCAGGCTCAGTCGGGAGGTCAGTTCTCCTCTGGCCAGACGAAACCAGCATATATATTTAAGATGGAAAAATGTGGTTTTACAAATGGTAGAAACACGGATGAATATGGCTTACTCCATGAACCTTTCACTTTTCACATTTATTTATATACCGCTTTATACAAAATAGATTGTGTCAAAGCAGCTTTACAGTGTCAAACAGGAAAATAGTTTGTCAATAACGCAAGAGGATAATAACAGTCAATTTTTCAGTTAAAGTCAGTTCAATGATTATTCAGTAATGTCATCATCCAGTTCAGCTCTCTTCCAATAGTATCTCTGCAATCAAGTTGACAATATTGCCAGAAATTAACTGTCCCCAACTAAGCAAGCCACAGGTGACAGTGGCAAGGAACCAAAGATTCATTGGTGACAGAAATGGAGGAAAAAAACTTTGGGAGAAATGCTCCGGTTACTAACGTAACCTCGGTTCCCTGAGATAAGGGAACAAGCATTGTGTATGGGGAAAACTCCTGTTTTACTCTGTACTGAAGCCTGATTTGTTCATGTTTGTGTAGCTGCACAAACCAATGGCGCTTTAGCCCGCCAGAAAGGACGGAGCCGGCGATTATATAAGTCGGCTTACAGCGCCATTTCATCAGATCATTCGACTGAAGCGACAGTCATCGATTTGCGTGCAGCTTATAGCATGGCAAGTGACACAACGCTCGTTCCCTTATCTCAGGGAACCGAGGTAATGTCAGTAACCGGAGTGTTCCCTTTTGAACGTTCACTTCACGTTGAACGCTTGCAAGTCACCCACTCGCTTAACCGATGCCAAGGCAAGGAGGAGGGCCGTTTTAAGCGATAAGGGCTGCAAATCGGCCGAACTGAGCAGCTCAAAGGGGGACCCTCTTAGGGCCCGCAGGACTATAGACAAGTCCCAAGATGGCACGGTCTGAGGGTGAGGAGGATTCAGCCTCCGTGCACCCTTCAGGAACTTAACAATCAGGTCGTTTCTGCCGATCGATCTGCCAACTTCGAGAGAATGGTTCGCTGCGATAGCTGCTCCACAGCTCCGGCCGGGGACGCCAAATCATTCCTTTTGCGTGTGAGAGAAGGTTCCTCCTCAGCGGAATGGGACACGGGGCTGCTGCTGAGAGCTGCACTAGCTCTGGGAACCAGGCCTGGTTCCTCCAGAGTGGGGCCACTAGGAGGAGAGAGCACTTGGTCTCCCTGACCCGCCTGATGACCTGAGGAATCAGGACGATCGGGGGAAATGCGTATAGGCAAGCACTGGGCCAGTCGTGGTCCAGAGCATCTCGCTGTATCGAGAAATAAGTTGGGCAGGGAGAGTTGTCATCTGAGATGAAGCGGTCGACCTCTGCCTTGCCGAAGACTTACCAGATTTTTTGAACCGTTTGAGGATGTAGCACCCATTCGCTCGGGGCTACCTTGCCTCTGGACAGCATATCTGCAGCAAGGTTCAATCTGCCCGGCACGTGACCCGCCCGTAACGAGAGGAGTTCCCTTCATGCCCAAAGGAGGAGGCGATGAGCCTTGGTGATTGATGTAGGCCACCACCGTCATGCTGTCCGACTGGACTTAGACGTGGTGCCCCTTCAAGGTCGGTAGGAAGGTTTTCAGGGCTAAGAAAACCACCAGCATCTCTAGGCAGTTGATGTGCGGACGCCGCTCCAGGCGCCAATGCGCCTGGAGCGCATCCAATGCTGGATTGCCCTCCAACAGGGCGCCCACACCTGAGTTGGAAGCGTCTGTTGTGACTACCTTCCTCTTGGAGGTCAGCCCTAACCTCATTCCTGTTTGAAACAGGCAAGAGGACGTCCAGGGGGCCACGGCCTTGATACAGCGGTGGTCTATCCTGACAAAAAGCCACCCCAGGTGCCAAGCGTGGGGTGGAACACGGGCTTTGAGCAAAAACTGGAGGGGCCGCAAGTGAAGCAGGCCCAGAGGAATTTCCGAGGCAGCGGCCGTCATAAGGCCGAGTAACCTCTTAGGAAGGTTTTCAGGGCTAAGAAAACCACCAGCATCTCTAGGCAGTTGATGTGCGGACGCCGCTCCAGGCGCCAATGCGCCTGGAGCGCATCCAATGCTGGATTGCCCTCCAACAGGGCGCCCACACCTGAGTTGGAAGCGTCTGTTGTGACTACCTTCCTCTTGGAGGTCAGCCCTAACCTCATTCCTGTTTGAAACAGGCAAGAGGACGTCCAGGGGGCCACGGCCTTGATACAGCGGTGGTCTATCCTGACAAAAAGCCACCCCAGGTGCCAAGCGTGGGGTGGAACACGGGCTTTGAGCAAAAACTGGAGGGGCCGCAAGTGAAGCAGGCCCAGAGGAATTTCCGAGGCAGCGGCCGTCATAAGGCCGAGTAACCTCTGAAAAACCTTCAGGGGACGCCTCGTCCCTGGCTTGAGTGATGCCAGTAATCGCTGAATGGTCAGGGATCGCTCCGGCGTAATTCATGCCTGCATTCGGACTGAGTCTAAGATTGTCCACAGAAAGACAGCTCGCTGTCTGGGCAACAGGTGACTCTTGTGCAGGTTGATAACCAACCCGGGGTGCTCTAAGTGGCTGAGTAACAGCTCACTGTGAGCAGCCAACTCCAGTCCTGATCTGGCTAGAACAAGCCAATCGTCGAGGTAGTTCAAAACGCGGATTCCCATCTGCCTCAGAGGGGAAAGAGCCACATCTATGCACTTCGTAAAAGCGCGCGGGGCGAGAGACAGTCCAAACGGACAGACTGCATTTTGACAGGCCACTCCCTCGAACGCGAATCTCAAGAACGGCCTGTGACGGGGGGCTGTGTGGATGCGAAAGTACGCGTCTTTCAGATCCACTGTCAAAAACCAGTCCTCAGGGCAATTGTGTGCGAGAATCTGTTTGATAGTTAACATCTTGAATGGCCGGTGCATACGCGAGTGGTTCAGATGTCTCAGAACCAAGATGGGTCTGAGCCCGTCGTCTCTCTTTGGAATGAGGAAGTAGTGGCTGAAACAGCCTGACTCTCTGTTCGCTGGGGGCACTATTTCCACAGCACCTTTTGCAAGCAATGTCTGCACTTCTTGTCGGAGAACGAGCACTTTGTTGTCCGAAACAGAAGTTTGCATAACACCTCTGATACGAGGTGGCCTGCAAGCGAACTGAAGCGAGTAACCTCCTTGGATTGCGTTTAGAACCCAACTCGACCCGTCCGGTATGGCTGCCCAGGCCGATAGCCGGGATGCGAGAGGATCTATTTTGCGAATGAAGGCTCAAATTTGCAGGCCTGAATTTGCGAGTGAGAGAGTGTGAAGAGGAAATGTGCTCTTTGGTCCGCTACCACAGCAGTAAAATATTCGGGTCTGCACTGCACCTGTAGGGCGTGACCCGCAGAGAACAAAACCCCATCGCTCAGAGGTGTTTGGAGGGCCAAGATCCCCAAGATCCGGCCAAGATGAGAACTAATTCTCTCCTCTTCCTCTCTGCAAGGTTTGCTTTGCTAGACTCAATGCTCTCACAATGAGAGAAACCAGCCCCCGTGAGCGCAGCGTCAGAGTCGGCGTGGTCCAGATGCGTCTAGTCCGAAGCTGTCAATGATAATAATCATTGGTGACAGCATTCTCTTTAATCCGCCTAAAAGATCAAACCTCTCATTAGATGAGGGGTGCTGATGATCCTCACGTGTAAACACACTGGCAGATCAAAGTGAAGCGTGCATCCGTCGAAAAGCCGCTCGTACAGACGAGGGCGCTAATCCTCACGTGTAAACACACTGGCAGATCAGAGTGCTGCGGGGAGAGTGAAACACGCACTGCTGACGTGTAATCACTCAAACCCGGTTGCTCAGCTTCACCGTTTCTTCCTTCGAGGCAACTGGGAGGAGAGAACGTGATAGCGGGAGGGGCGGTGCCATCTTCATTGAAGAAGGCAACCACGAGAGAGCAGAGCGAGACACACACACTCCCATAGTGAGAGTAGACTGTGTCAGTGAGCGCAGCCTCAGTGTAGGCGTGTCCCAGGCGTGCGGCGCACTCAGGTCCAAAGCTGTCAGCGATATAAAATCATAGTGACAGCCGTCCAATCTGATCCGCCTAAAAGGATTTAGCCGCTCAATGTAATGAGGGGCTTTTTTTTTTTTACATGTAAAACAAGCCGGTGGATAAAAGTGTCGGGGGAGAGTGAGCGTGCAAGCTCTTTGCTGGCGTGAGACCACTCGAACCCGGTTGCTCAACTCCTTGACTTCACCATTTCCTTCTCCGAGCTCGCTGAGAGAAGAGAAAAGGGAGAGCGGGCTACCTTCATCGAAGAAGGCACGAGCGGAGAAGAGCGAGATTCCTGCTTTCAAGTGAAAGCAGCCATTCTTAGTGAGCACAGCCTCAGCGACGCACACACAAATGCAATGCTGTCAGCGATATGAAATCATTGATGACAGCATTCTACTCCAATCCGCCCAGAAGGATGGAGCCGCTCAATGTAACGAGGGGCGTTAATCCTTACATGTAAACACACCGGCGGATTAAAGTGCTGCAGGGAGAGTGAGCACTCGGGCTCTTAGCCGGCATGGGATCACTCAAACCCGGTTGCTAAGGCCCGTGACGCCACTGTTTCTTTCTCCGAGCTCACTGAGAGAAGAGAAATGGGAGAGCGGGGCTGCCTTCATTGAAGAAGGTGTTCCGCGAGCAGAGAAGAGCAAGACTCATGCTCTGAGTGAGAGCATTCCGTCTCAGTGAGTGCGCGGCTCTGCGTGGGACTCACTGCCCTTCTGCACAGCCACACTCACGGCGTGACATTTGAAACAACGTAGCTAGGAATTTTGCTCAGAAATGAGCTCTTTTAAGTGCCGGATGGCCACAGGGGAAGGCTTACCGCTTCTTCCACTGCCAGGGCTTTTCTACGGCGGCGAGCTGCAGGCTGAGCTTCTTCCTTCTTCAGCTTCTTGATTGCAGAGTCAGCGAAGAGATGATCCTCGTCGCTGAAGGAGAATGATCTGATGAAATGGTGCTGCGAGCCGACTTATATACACGTCGGCTCCGCCCTTTCTGGCGGGCTAAATCGCCATTGGTTTGTGCAGCTACACAAACGTGAACAAATCAGGCTTCGGTACAGAGTAAAACAGGAGTTTTCCCCATACACAACATGAAGTGAACATTTGAAAGGGAACCAGGCTCAGTCGGGAGGCCAGTTCTCCTCTGGACAGACAAAACCAGCATGGTGTGATTGAACGAGTTATCTCTACATAGAGATCATCAAAGAAGGGGAGAGACCATCGCTGATGCTTTATCATCACGAGAGGAGCGTTCAGAGGCGGCGCTCTCTACTTTTATATCTGCAGAAGCAAGAGATGAGGCTTCCTTTGCCCGATCTGAAGAAATGCCACAGAGCACTTCGGAAGCGGGTGCAAGGACCACTTGATCTGGCGAGAACATGAAAGAAAGTGAAGGACCCGACTCTCGCGCCTCAGCCAGATCAACATGCAAAACCTACGATCTTAATGAGGGAGCGGCGGCTCGCTCCTCCTGAAAGAAAGCAAACCTAGAGCAGAGCACCTTGATGGGAAACGCATTGCAGTGCTCACACATGAGACATGCTTACAGGCTAATTTTCCTAAGGAGTAATCTTCTCTCTCTTTTAACATGATTTGTGTACAAAGTTATTATAGTTTTAATTTAGTTTGGATTTTTTTGTTTGTTAATTTCCAATTATTTAGTTCAGTTTTAGTTATTTTACAAAGTCTGTTTTTATTTTTATTTCTATTTCAGTTAACACAAAGGTATACTAATTGGCAGGGGACAACTTTTTGTAATGTTGTTAAATTATTCCTTATTCAGTCCAGATTGCACATATGTCTTTGCAGTGTATCACTAGATTCACATACAGCATGGCAAACAACACCAAGCACTAATGTTTTTTTGCAAATATTTAATCCTTTACAGGGATAGTTCCCCCCAAAATGACAATACTGTCATAATTTACTCACCCTCATGTCATTCCAAACCTGCATTACTTTATGGAACACAAGATATTTTGGAAGATATTTTGAAATCATGGAACTCTTGGGAGAGCCTGGCCTGGCCTTATTGCTGCTAGCCGCTATATTTTTAAAATTTTGAAGCAATGCATGATGATCTCAGTTTAGTTTTTTGTTTTTGTTTAGTTATTTTGTTTATTTGTTTGTTTTACTTTTTCATTGGATTTTTTTTTTGTTCAGTTAACTATAATAACCTATTTTGTAACATCCTTAATAAGATAAGTCATCCAGTCATCCAGTGTTTTATTATTATTATTATTATTATTATTATTTCTCTGTTCACCAGTTGGTGGATAGAGTAAGCATATCATTCTAATTAAGTGGCTGAAGAAAGTAAATGATTTTATTATTGTCACTTTTTTTCTTAGTTTTGACTACATTTATAAATTAGTTCTATATCATAAGACATGATGTTTTGTGATGATGTTGGCGTGTGTGTGTGTACTGGTATTCACTATGTTATGGGGACCAAATGTCCCCACAAGTATAATAATACCAGTAAATTTTGACCTTGTGAGGACATTTTTAGGTCCCCATGAGGAAGCAAGCTCATAAATCATACAGAATGAAGTGTTTTGAAAATCTAAAAATGCAGAAAGATTCCTCTGAGGGGTAGGTTGTAATAATAATAATTATTATTATTATTATTATTACATGCATACTTCTCATTTAATTGTGATACAATTGTGATCTTACAGAGATATTATTTGTGAGTCTTCTGTCCTGTGGAATAAAACTGAAATACAGTATGTCAGAGATTTAATAATAGAAGCATTTGGAATAGCTCTCTGACCTTTTGGCTGTCAGAATCACTGAAGGTCAAGCCGAAATAGTCCTTCTCCAACAAGTTTAGATGTTCACACACCAGATCCAGGAGAACCTGCCCCTTACACTGTTTCTGCAAAAATAACAAAAAAAGAAATGTGGTAGGGGTAAAACAATTCAAATAAATTATGCAGTTAGCAGACAGTGCAAACAATAACTGATGTTTTGACACTGGTTTATTTGATGGTTTGTTCCAAATCAGAATAATTCCACCCTCCTTGTTACATATGTTTTCTTACAAAAATATATAAGTATTTCTACAAAAAAATTACAACAATAACATTAACAACAGCAAAATGTCCACATATTCTATTTTCCCCAGGTTTCCAATGACTGTGGGTACCCTGAATGTCTATATTTAATTTTATGATTCAGAGTAAATCAAAAATAATTTCTTCCAAGCAAAGTTACAAAGTATGTTCTTATATGATTAACTCCTAGGTACAGTCTTAGATTTGACTGAAAGTCACAAAATGCAAAACATTGTAGGTGCATTTTTTTTTTTAAATGTTTTATAAGAATCTTGTAATGAATGTCATTTCAGTTTTACTTTCTGTGTATGAATTATCCCATATGCAGTAATAACAGAATAACAGAATAATATCCAATCACTGTAAAAGGTTTTGTTGCAAACTCAACTGACTGGTTTCTCTCCTATATGATGGGTCTCTTCAGGCATTATAACTGTGCATGAACTATGCATGAGCTTCTAACTTATGATTAAAGCTGTTTGACCTATTACTACTAAACTCCACAAACTGAACATAAAAATATGGCTGTCAAGTGATTAAAATGTAAATCTAATTAATCACATCATGTGCCAGTTAATTATTTCATTAATTGCAAATTAATCGCACATGAATTTTGGCTCAGAAATTACCCCCCAAAACATAATTTGAAGTCATTATTGTGTTAGATGAGTAAAGCATTGCATAGACGCTCCAAAGATCAGCTTTAGAAAGAAATATTTTTTCATCATTGCATAAAAAATTATTTTTAAAAAATGGGTATTAATACCCATGGACTTAAACAGAGTCAGTTATGTCACGATCTCCAGCTGGAGTGTCCATGAACTCCACTAGAGGGCACTCCACCCCTGACTCTTGCCACGCTCACAGACTACAGTTCCCAAAATCATTTGTCAGACTCATCATCACTTATTGCATTCACCTGTCTTGTTACCTCCATCAGTCTCACCCTATTTAAAGCCTGGTTTTTCACTTATTCATTGCTCAGTATTGTCTAACCTGTAGCATTCCCGTGTTTCTTACCCTGGACTGTTTCCTTGTTTCTGGTTGTTTGCTGCCTGCCCTGACCTTCGCCTGTTTATTGGACTACTCTTTTGTCTCGCCCTGGATTGTACCTGTTTGCTGTTGTTTGACCCTGCCTGTTTTGACCACTCTTTGGAATAAAGCCTGCACTTGGATCCACTACTGCGTTGTCACGCCTCCCCATGTTACAAACATAAATAGTTCAATCAAATGCTTGTCAGTACATTAGATCTGTGCATTCAGTCTCAAAATGACAGGAGCCTAATTAACTTGCCGCTGTCTCTGTCAATTAATGTTCATCAAACAACAAAAGAACATGAGAGAATCATTCACTCTTCTTCACTAAATAAATTTGGTAACTTAGAATCAATGTATATTTAATTCATAGTAAAGATGCAGTGTTTTATTTTTACTTTTGATGACTTTAATACATTTCTGTATAGTTGTCAGGTCTCTCCCCTGACAGCTAGTTCTGTCTGTCCTGTCATTGTCTAATGTTTCTCTGTCCATGTTGTGTTTGAGCACATGGCTCTGTCTTTGTTAGTGTTTGCCATGTGCTCCTCTTGCCCTGCCTCCTTGTTACCAATTACCACACCCCCTTGTTTAGTCCTCGTTTGTCTGAGTGTTGTCACCTGTTCCTCATGTTTTCGCTCTCTTTATATTGTGCTGGCTTGTTTTGCTAGTTCATCTGAATATATACTCTGCTCTCCCTTGTCGCAATAGTTTGTAGTGATGCAAAGTCTGATTCATTTCCGCGAACCGGTTCTTTTCGGACAGATCGGCTCATTGAACCGGTTCAAAAAGCCAATTCATCGGTTCCTGACGTTATCAAGCAATAACGTCTCTACACATTTCTTTTCTAACAACTCAGTGCCATGTTGTATCAATGAAAAATTCAAATAAGTCATTTGTGTCAACACATATTGAAACATTCAAAAAAAGAAAATTATTTGTGTGAAAGCATATTACTGATTATTGCCATATAATTCACTTAAGTTAATGGTGTTTGTGGTCACAGTTTCATTCACGGATCCTTATGTCAGATACGATTGACTGACCAATATTGACTAGCCTACAACTTGGATAAGATTCCTAAAAGTTTCACACGTAGAGCACACATTACAGACATTGATGCACAAGCGTGGATATGTTCTACATGTCTACAGTATAAAGAATGAATAAACCAGTCTTATAAATTCCTTGATTTCGCTTAAGCAACTTTAAATATAATATGCATGCACAATAAACTACATTTACATTTAGTCATTTAGCAGACGCTTTTATCCAAAGTGACTTACAAATGAGGACAATGGAAGCAATCAAAAACAACAAAAGAGCAATGATATACAAGTGCTATAACAAGTGTCAGTTAGCTTAATGCATTACACGTAGCAAGGTTTTTTTTAAATAATAAATAAAAAGAAAACAGATAGAATAGAAAAAGAATAGATCAAGCTAGTGTTAGAGGCCTTTTTTTGTTTTTGTTAATTGTATAATAAATAAAAAGAAAACAAATAGATAGAATACAAAAAGATTAGAGAAGCTAGTT
>NW_015537935.1:958436-1004626 GCF_001515605.1 Sinocyclocheilus anshuiensis | reverse complement strand
AAACTATTGTAAAATTTATTTACATCACTCGACAGAAAGGTTTTTGCAGGTTTTAATAAAATGTAAATGAATAACACTCATAATAAGCATATTTCCAGTACACGCCTCAGGCTTGCACAGTATCGTCAACTCACTCATCAGAATCTTCGGTAATCCTCGGCAAACTTCGCCACGGCTCATTCGGTTCTTGTTGAGTCCTCGGTAATCCTCGGAAAACTTCGACAGTTGGTTGAAATGGCTCAATCAGTTCTTTTTGAGTTGGATGTGCTACTTCGGCTGTGCGTCCTGCGTCATCAACCCGGAACTAAAGTTCGATTCAGTTCGATTATGTGAACCGGCTCGACCGGTTACTTCCTGAGAACTGGCTCAAAAGATCGATTCGTTCAAGAACCGAACATCACTAATAGTTTTTAGTGTATTGTTAAGCTAGTTCTGCATGCTTTGTTTTTTTTAGTGTTGTTTTGTTCCTGTGTCTAGTTAAGTATTCTTTAGTGTCTTCTGCTTTATCTTTAGTTCTTAGCTTTAGTAGTTAGTTTCCCTTTTTCTTTCCTTAGTCATTTGCCTTTAGACTTTTACTTTTTACTTGTTCCTTTAGCTTTTCCCTAGCTTTAGTTTAGTTTTAATTTTCTAGTTTAGTTATAGTTTTTCTAGTCATTGCTTGGTTTTGGTTACCGCCTTCTGTCTTGTCATGGCTTGTCCTGTGCGGTGGTGTCTCTTGTTTGTCTTTAGTCCTGTCCTGTCCTGCAGGCTGAGCTCCCGGGCTGCTCCCTGTATCTGCCAAGCAGCAAGTCCTGTGCTGTGCCTGTCAGACCACGAGTGTGGAGTGGCTTGTGCTTCGCGTTCCTGTCAGGCCATCGCTGCTAACCTCTGGCCTCCCTCTACACTGCCATTACTGCTCACCGGCCTACTGTCATCCAGGGCTGGACTCAGTGGCCTCTCTCTCAGCCTGCCTGTCTTTGAGTCTCTTTCTTGCTTATTGTTTGGACTGTGTTCACCCCCTCCTCACCTTCTCTTGACTTGTCAGCAGTATTGTTAATAAACCCATGAACACTCATTCCGCATTTGAGTCCTCTCTCATAGAATCCCTGACAATTGTAGGCTATTATTTTTATTAGGCTAAATTATTTATTTTGTATTTCTCAAATGTATTTTGTTTGTAAATTTCTTATATATATACTGTATTACTGACTGTTTCAACTCTTTATATCAACTTTTATTTTTGGGGGAACTGTTCCTGTAGGAGTCATGCTTATTTAAGTTTTGTAAGTTTGTTTGCTTAATCTTTTTGTTATATTATTGTTAATGTAGTTTATTTTTGTGAGTTGTCTCCTTCTATAGGTGAGAGGGGAAGGACATGGTTTAAAAGGATATGCCACCCCTGACAGGACGGGGTGCCTAGAAAAGGAAAGTTGTGATGTTATTGTGGTGTTATTCTGAGTTATCGAGGACTGGACCCACCAAATTACACATGACTATAGTACTACTTAAATGTTTGGTAGGCACATAATGTAATGTAAATATTTTTGTATGAGAAATGTTTGTAAATATAAACCGGCCTTGTGTAACAATATCAGGTCACATGACAAAGAAGTAAAAAAGTCTAAAAACAACAAATATATATTCAAAAGAAAAAAAATATGAATGCACAATGTGTGGAAGATGTTTATGAATATAATTCAGTGGGTGTGGCAACATGAGGTCACATGATTAGGAAGTTGTATAGATTTGAATATATGAAAAAATATGTGAAATCATATTTCCAAAATCCATTTTGTGTATGATGTGTGTCAGGACAACAATAATAACAATCCAGGGTCCTTCAGTCTTTCAGTCCAGATGAAGTGCCAAGTCCTTCAACAAAGCCATTGTTCTGATTGCTATTAAGTTTGTAGAGAACTCAATAGATTCAAAATACATTAATTTCAAGTTTAAATCTTTAAAAAAAAGCTTGCATTTAGAAAATTTTAATTTATGAATATGATATTTAGCTAACAGGAAAATAAGGTTTCTAAAATAAATATCACTTTCCCTTTCACAATCATGAAAACCAAAATGTGCATTTCTATACAAAAAACTGTCAGTGTATGAGAGCAATTCCAAAATAAATGTAAAGAGGTTTCAGGGTTCTCTAAAAAAGAAAGAACAGTTGGTATTAATATCATTCTTAAATCTTTTAAGAGAGCACTTATCTGGATAAAATCTGTGAATCAACTTAAATGTAACTTTGTTAGTTATCAGGTATTTGTGAGGTAATGACCAAACTTTCTTCCAGGGAATATCACTTACAAAACCATTCCAGTTAGAGATTACATAAGGCACAGAAACAGAATCCTCCTGATACAAAACTCTAATTTTCGTATTGTTTTTTTTTTTGTTAGTTTTTTTTTTAGTTTACCTACAAATGTTTTCCATTGTTCCACTGAGTGACAAGAGATTGGAAAAGAAAGATCTTTAAAAAGCATGAGAACAACATGTGGCACTGCATCAGCAACAATTGCTAACTCTTTTGGAATAACAGGAATTTCATGCTTATATAAGAACTCATACAGATGAACCGTTTTGATTGAAAAGTTGAGACACAAAAATAATAAAATTTTTAAATCAGTTATCGAAGAAAATAGTTTTGTGATTATACAGTAGATTCTTATTATTCCAGATTAGATAAGAGTGAGGTGTAAAATTGTGTTTAAAAATGAGGGACCAAGCTAATAACATTTGTTTACAAAAAGTGACAAGTTGATAGGCACTTTAATAATGCTATAATTACATATTAATAAGAAATTTAAACCACCTAGTTTGGAAAAAAAATAACATTAGGGATCAGATTCCATATAGATGAGGGCTTATTGATACAGTTCTTTATCCAATTTATTTATTAAGGTATGATGTGTGACAGGATTGTGTGAAGATATCACAACTGGTGTTGTCACAGTCTGCAGCTGGAGTGCCCAAAGACGGCCACCAGAGGGCACTCCTGTGTTTTTTTTGTGAGTACATGGCTTGTGTTGTGTTTGTTTGGTGCCATGTGCTCTCTCCTGTCTATTGTCTGACCCCACCCATCTTGTCACCTCATTATTGTTTAAGTTGCTCCACCTGTGTCTCCCTCGTTACCCACCTCGTTTGTTTCCCTATTTATTCTCCTGGTGTCTGCAGTCCTGTGCTGATCCGTTGTTTTATGTCAGTTGTACATGTGGTGTGTGCTATGTCTACCCGTGTTGCTGCTCCCTGCCTTGCAGTGTTGTGCCTTGTTCCTAGCCTGCCTGGTTTTCCCCCTCGGGGAAGTTTTGGTTGGTTTTGTTTCATTTTATTATTAAAAAGTACCAATTTTCTCCTGCATTTGAGTCCTCGCCTCATCACTCTCCAGTACCATGACAGGTGTGATATCATCGGGTCACTTGAGCAGGAATATGTACTTGAATATTTAAAAAATTCACCAAAAATTGAAAATCATATTTCCAAAATCCAAGTCATGTATGATGTGTGACAGGATTGTGTGAAGATATTACAACTGGTGTGACATCATCGGATCACATGAGCAGGAAGTTATATAGATTTTGAAAACTTTTTCACTTCTGATGCTTAAAACAATTACATCATCGAATAATATTATTATTAATTTTGATATTATGCTTTTAAATGTGATCTGAATGAGATTCAGCATGATCCATGACTATTATGCGATTACATATTACGGTTTCAGCTGCAGCTTCAGCATTTATTTAGGGCAGTGTAGGGCAGTGGCGGCATTTCATGAAAACCTAGTGTATGGCATAATTCCATGTGGCCATTTGCAATAATACATGTATACATTTACATGATTTTGTAAAATCAGCCATTATGATTTATACGTTGTTAAATAATGTTAATAAAAAGAAAAAAAAACTTTTTAATCACCAAAACACAAGTAAAAACTACGCTAACTACAATCCTGAAGTGGGATCCAATCAGAGAAGTCGCCGTTATCACAACAGCAGCGCTCATCGTGACGCACCGCGCTGCATGAATTGTCACTATTAGGAACCTCTACCTAGCAATGCTCAGGTCTGTTCTCCTAAAAGTATTTGGATTATCTTTAACGAACATCATCAGGATGTTTTTTCTGAACTCTGAATGCTAGGGTATGGCAACTGCCATACTCTGCCATACGCAAATGGTGTGGGGTGTAGGGGGCGGGACACTTCGGATTCTAGAGAGCATTGGATTGGACAGAAAGTTTGATGAAAAGCTAAAGTGCAGGGTGATGTCATCAAAATTGTTGATCCACACCGGCGGAAGTGAGAGACTGTAAGTTTTGAATGCTTATATCTAATAAATACTAATTTTGTCATTGTTTTGGAGCACACTAGCTTATATATAACCTTAAGGCTAACATAATCATCCTAAAAGCCAAAAAACTTCAATTTTGATTTCATGGGGACTTTAAGTTATTGTTTTGAATCTTCAACAAGCCTCTGGATCTATTTATTCTTCTCTGCACGCGTCAAGCTTGCATCAACACCCACCCACAGTGGATGAGAAACAAGGGGAAAATTGGAACACTGAACCTTGATTTTTACCACTATAGTTTCTTTAAGGGGTTTTGTTAAGGAAAATATTTACAGTTAGACTTATGCATTAGGCAGACGCTTTTATCCAAAGCATCCAAACATTGCATTTAAGTTACCTGTTTTATCACACATTCCTGCATACTGTTAGGCTACAAACCCTGCTACGCACATTTACAGTCTTTCTATGTTTCTTTCTATGCAAGATCTCACCTAAGATGCTGTTTATTGTAATGCATCACAGATGCAGTTTTATTGTAATGCATTACAATAAAATGCATTACATGCTTCTCTGGCATATTCACTAGCAATACAGAGCTATATAAAACATATTTCCGTGTTGGTGCTGATAGACTTAAAGTGCTGATGCTATGAAATTTAAAATGAAAGATTATGAAGGAGTGGGCAACATTCTGTAAGAGTGGGATACAAACTCATGGTCCTAGAACTATAATAGCCATTCCTGGGAGTAGGTGCATCCCCACATTCAGAGTTACAAAATACCAGCTACCTTTCCCTTTGCAAACTGCAAAACTAACCATGATTTAACTCTAGTAACAGTAGCTGCACTATGGCACTATTATATTTAGCTACAAAATATTGCTGAAGATTTTTGGTGGTATATAGATACAAAGCTCATTTCCAGAAAAAAAGTTGTAACATTTTGGAAAATGCAATAAAAACAAAAATCTGTGATTTGTTAATTCGCTTGAACCTTTATTCAACTGACAAATTCACAAAGAAAAGATCTGCAGTATTTTCACAGACCACCTTAATTACATTTTCTAATTATCAACAAATTCTGAATTTGATGCCTGCAACACACTCATTGATCACTGATTCTGTTATTTTCCAGTTTAATACTGTGAAGCTGCTTTGAAACAATCTGTACTGTATAAAGCACTATACTGTATAAATAAATGAGATATGTTCCAACTTTTTTGAATGTGTTGAAGACGGACTCAAAATGTGTTCATATTTACAAAGCACAATTACTTTGTTCAGTGGAAACGTTGTAAATATGTACTTTTTGTTCTTTTGTCAGTTAAATAAAGGTTCAAGAGAATAGAGAGAAAGGTTCAAAATCTAAGATTTTTGTTTTTATTGCATTTTCCAAAATGTTTTTTGAGTTTTTTTTTCCTTTTTGGAAATGGGGTTTGTACATACTAAAACATGACTGTGAGGGAAAAGTATTTTTATAATAACCTATGGTAGTTTAATTTAGAAAGGTTTCCAGGTACTGTATGTCAAAGCCTACAGTCAGTGGAAAAAAACAGTTGATTTATGAGTTTATTAAAGTGTTCTTAGTGCTTCACATGAGGCATAAAGACAATTGCCATGTGGACACCACTGAAACATCTCTTCACTTACCTCAATGTTCTCTTCATAAATAGAGCTATCCAAAAGTGTGACTTTAAAGGGAACAGTCTTGGAGCGTTTGGAGCCTTTCTGAGGGGATCTTGGGCTCTTGTCAGATGTTGTTCTGTCTGATGCATCTTGTACATCTCTAGAATCGTCATAAGGCTTGATATCCTATAATCAGTTTATATTATCAGTTTATATTACATTATATCGGTTTATATTACATCATAATTTTTCACAACTGTTAATCACCAAAATATTTTCTTTCTTTCTTTTCAGTTAGACACAGTTATGGAATGGATCCTCTTTCTCATGCCATCTGTCTTGTGGTTTTCTTGTCAAATGGCTTCCTGCATGTTGGTTGTACTACACTAACTTTGATTTGGTGGACAAGTTGTCAAAAATAAATAAATAAATACATTTGAACTTTAATGAGACTTTCTACTATCTCTGGAAAGTTACACCAATTCATAGTTTTCACGCGACGTCACACCCTTACAGGAACCCCCCCTTGGAGGGCAAAACAAGGCTTTCCTCCACTGACCGCCTGTTATTTTTACAAGGTTTTTATTAAGTAGTAATGTAATAATGTAGTAAGTGATATTTAAAGGCCAAATTCAGTATACACCTCATTGATGATGCATACTTTGTACAGGCAAGCAGATGAACCCAGAATATAAATGCAATGCAATGCGCAAAGTTTAATATTAATTGTTTTCCCATAGAAAACCATTATAAAGAAAACACTTAACCATTTAGCGCATTGCATAGATATAAAATTGACAGGCTTGTGCTGCAGTTCTATGGATGTTTTGCCCGCCAGGTCTTCGAGCCAGTCACGTGACTGAAAACTATGAATTAAACATTTTTGGCTTTATGTCGAAAAATATTAGTTGGACATTTAAAACAATTCCCTACCTCTTTCGCCATTTTACCATCTGAGGCTGACTCTGTAATGGTAACTTCAGTACCCTTATGTTGGGGTGGCACCTCAGTCCCAGGCCCTGTCTCAGTCCTCATAGTCACCTTTTCTGAAAGGGGGGGGGAGAGAAAGTGTTTATTTATATTACATTGTTCTCTACATATCAGTATGCACCCTTAAAAACCCACTATGATTAATGCTACACAGCTTTCAGTGCTAAATCACATCTTTGATTGCAGCAAAAAAGACAATCAAAAATCTGCACATGAAAACTGATACCTTTCCTATTTAGATGCAGCGATAAAGAAAATGTACTACATAACTAGCATTGGCAATCTGATCCATTTTGTCTTTGTTTCGTGTAGGCCTATCTGTTTGTCTTGTGTTTGAGCACATATCTTTGTTTGTGTTGGCCATGTATGTACTCCCCAATACTCATATTCATGAATGCTCAATACTGAATACTCAATTAGTCATACTCATTTATAGGGGTGTCGAAATTAATCGTTTCTACGATGCAACGCGATGCAGACGAGGACGATTCGGTATCGGTTCAGTAGACCATAACCGATTATAATGTACTGATGCTTTTCTGACGTCATTTGTCGCATGCGTGTTTTGTCGCGGTAGCATACAATGGCGGAGGGAGGCGAGACGCAAGCGAGTAATTAAAAATGCTCCAACTACTTTAAAAGCCGACTTCTGGGCACATTTCGGCTTTTATGCACAACCTGGTAAGCACGACCTGGAGAAAACACACGCTGTGTGTAAATCATGTTACGCACAAATAAAATATGCAGGGGGTAATACCCATAGATATGTATAGATGCCCTATTCGACCGCTCCAGATACGTTGACGTGTCTGCCATTTTGGAATGGTCAACTTGACGTCATTCATCATAATAAGGCTTGTTTGAGATGAGCAAAATCTGCGCAGAACCGATCACCGGTGATGCCCACGAGATGCATGCCGGTTAGAAAAGTGTCCGAGTTACGTTTTTTGGCTGACGTGTGCCAAAAAACTCTCGCGACGGCGAGGCGGCTGTGTCGGATTGTGCAGTCGAGTGCAGTTGCTCTCCACCGACTGCGCTGATCAAAAGCATGATCATATTTCTATAAAAATCTAAAATACATGTTTGTATTAAAGTAAAAATGGATGATAAATACACCTTTTGTATGGAATTAAATAGCAAGCACTTTGAGTGTCTTGTTCATCATATTTATTTTCATATAAAAGCAACAGAACTGAAATTATATCATGTTTATTAGCAACACAGCACATGAGTGAGAATAACGCGATATCTGTCTTTGATCTCGTAGGTATCTGTTCCACTTTGTGAGGTCAGAACTGTACGTTTTGCCTGCGCTTATTTCACTACTCCCCTCACTGCAGCCGCCTACTCTCGCCTTCATTTCAGGCGAGGCGAGGCACATCTCAAACAAGCCTAATGAATATTCAAAGATATACATGCATATAACACCATGAGCAGCAAAATAGTTTGATACTTTTGCTAAAACACTGCAGAAAATAACTGAAAAAAATTATTTGTACATGGCAAGGAAAGACAACTAAAACTTTGAAATTACTAGTTTACTTTGTTTTCTGTTCATATTTCATGTACATTGTTTGTTTGCTTTTAGTATATATTTATTTTAAGCAAAACTTCAAGATGAAAACCCTGAACTCCCATACAGTGTCTTTTATGTCACATGACACAAATAACATAGGTTTCATAGACAATTGGACGAGTTTTTGGGGCAGACCTGACCTGTTGAAAAGAGATGGTCTTCATCCCTCCTGGGGTGGTGCCGCTCTTCGCTCTAGAAATATGGCACATAGTCTTAGAGTTTGTACTTGACTAACTGGGGCCCAGGTCAGGAAGCAGACAGACTGGCTAAACCGACCGTCTGCTAGCCACCTCACGTCACAGAAATCAGTTAATTCTCAGCACATAGAGACTCTTTCACCTAGATATCACACTATAGAGACTGTGTCTGTTTCCCAAACTAGAAAATACAAAAAACATCCAAACCAATTTAAGAGTAACAATTTAATTGATGTTCAACAAATAAAAAACAGATTTAATACGGATAAACAAATGATAAAGCTTGGCTTATTGAATATCAGGTCCCTTTCTACGAAAGCACTTTTTGTAAATGATATGATCACTGATCATAACCTAGATGTGCTCTGTTTGACAGAAACCTGGCTAAAACCTGATGATTACATTATTTTAAACGAGTCTACCCCCCAAGATTACTGTTATAAACATGAGCCGCATCCAAAAGTAGTAATGAAGTAACAAAAAAAAAAAATCTGAAAAAAGACTATGGGTTCAGAATGATAATCAAAACGTAGATGGAGTCGATCAGCACCCCAAAGCTCTTCATGGGTCGACATTTTATTCCATAATGTTACACAGTTTTGATGCTGTTTTATGTCTGATTTAGGGGTGTCCTCGACTAAGAATTTTAGTCAATCGGAATTTTCGAATCTTGCCGATAGTCGACTGATAGTCGAATCATATGTTTGGGGGCAGGGGGCAAAATACATTACCAAGAGTCAAGTCAAACATTCGACAGTCATAATTACTAACGTTAACACACAGGGAAAATGTGTAACGGACGATTCGAAGATACAAAAATAATGTTTTATGTTTTGATTAAAGATAGGCTAGTTAACATTAAACGTCAGCGAAACCCTAAGAATTCACAACATTTTTTTTCAACGGTGCTCTCATTATAACATGTATATGACAGTAGAATACGCTTCGTTATTTATACAACATAATGTTAATATTACGACTTATAGGCTATCTGCAAAAAGGGCCCGAATGCACATGAACGTGTCTGCACGGCTCTGAATGAACTCCTTTTGTTGACGCTTTCTTCATGCAACAACATGCAGAAACACGGCAACTAAACATTCACAGTGTTTTATTATAATAGTGTTCTCTTTATAATGTTATGTATATGACAGTCCCAGTCATAGTTATTAATATTCTGCATTGTTGTTTGTCCTGCTCCTGCTGCGCGCTGAAGAGATAATCACCGTAGTACTACAATGAAGCGCTTTACTGCAGCGCAACTCAACAAAATGCATCTTATACGAGATAAATAATATATACACGATATATATAAACTAGCTGAAATGTTTTGAAATCACCCTACCTGAACGAAAAAATCCTTTCCTTCACTATGCCTGTGTCAATTTGAGTCTTGCTAAAGATTTAAATCGCTGCCGCCAAGATGCTCCTCTGTCGGTCACGGATTATGGAAAGTGAAACTTAAATCTATAGGGGTGGTTGGATTTATTCACGCACGTTAAGTTGAAAACCGGTAGTTCTATGTGAAATCAGACATTTGAGCACCCCCTTATAGCCAAAACAGAATGATCATAACACCCGTGAATATTCAACTGTGAGATTGGTAGACGAATCAGGCTCCGCCTATCGAAGCATCGAATCTTCGACTATTCGGGGTCACCCGTTCCAAAACGCGATCAAAGCCATTTTTTAAAAATTGACTTTCTGCCAAAATCAGTATTGAATCTGGTCGGTATTGAAAAGTCCATTTTTAATTTTACGCAAAATGCGATACACGCCGAGTTATTTTGTCATGTTTTCTCCCTTTCTTTCCAAACTGCGACAAACACCAGTCTCCCTTCTCTGCAGAATGCGATATATCCGCTCAACCAATCACAGTGCACCATTCCACGCACTCTAGACAGTAATGGCGGCGCTTTGAATACACCCAGCATCCTAGTTTTCCTCGTCTATTTTGTACTTTGTGATCAACAAACAAACTTAGGGCTGCACGATAAATCGCGTGTGATTGTCATGCGCATCTCGTCAGTAAAGCTGGTTCTGTGAATAGTAAATCTCCATCACATGCTTTCAGATGGAGTGGCATTTAATACACAGAGCCGTAGATCACTGCTATATCGCGTTCATAATCACAGATGAGTCCCATTCGATTATGAACGCGATATTGCGTAGCTTGTCAGTGTAAGTGTTTTTGGAGTCTAAAAGCAGATGATTAATAGGAATCTCTAGTTTACTTTTTTGGTTTAATCTTCTAATATGTGGAGTTTGACCGGGAAATTGAATAATTTGTCCTTCAATCTTGCCACTTTCTTGCTAAAGAAAACATATTTTTACTCAAATTAATCAAAATGGATTAGAAGGTTATTGATCGCATTTAAAGTTGCACAGTATACAATTTAGTGATAGTCCTGCAGTTGCGGTCTGGGTCCTCTTAGTCTGAGACAGAGACAAGACCGAGTACAACTGTGATCAATACCAAGACAAGAGACCTTCAAAAAAACTGAGAATAGTCTTGGTCAAATGCTACAACACTACCAGCAAGGCCCTGTTCTTGTGCCAATATGCATATAGCAGTTTTTTTGCCTTTGTTATGATAAGTTGTATGCAAATATCTACTCACTTGGCAGCCCTCCAAAAGATCTGTTGTTCTTGTAATATGCTAAAAGAAAGCACCTCTCCTTTGCATACATTCAAACTAAATACAGCTGAACACTGCACTCTATAAGATCAAACACTCTCTAAGATCAAACACAAAAGAAGTGTGTGTTTATATGCCAGGCACTAAGAGACATGAGTCATTGTACTAGTAGTGTGATGCTGCTTACTTTATACTGGTTTATGAGGCAAATTGCCCCAAGCAGCCTTGGATCATTGCCTACCTGGACAGAAGGGACCATAATTCCATCTAAAGACTCCTGCTAGCATTTGCAGCAGGGAAACTTGCATATTTTCTTTGCATGCCAGCCGGAATTATGTTCCTTTTAAGCATGAGATCCCATGCTAATGCTCTTACAAACAATTTTTTCTGTGTTGTACTGTATACACATAATTTAAAATGTAATTTAAATATTTACACTCATTTATAAGACATTACATAAAGAACATAAATGCAGATACATATGTTACAGAACCTTGATGAACAAATATATCTGTAACTTGGCACACCCTTTTAAGAGGTAAATACAGACACACACATGTTGGGTTTCCATGTTTTATGGGGACATTCCATAAATGTAATGATTTGAATATTTTACAAACCGTATTTTTTTATCTCCTTACCCTACCACTACTCCTAATCCTACCTCTCACACAAAACGTTCTGCTATCTTAGATTTAGAAAAAAAAAAAGAAAAAAAAAACTCATTCTGTATGATTTTATAAAACTCACCTCAGTGGCACAAAACTATGATATCGTCAACCAAGAGCTCCGTGTGATTTCCCTGTACAACTCATCATGGACCAACCTAACCTCGAATAACTGGAAGACAGAAGAACTTCGCCAGGCCCAGTGGGCTTTGTTCTTTATCAGGTTCATCTTAATTGTCACCTGAATGCATTCCACTTACACCTCTCTTCAAGAACCAGACATATTCCTTCCTCCTTCCACAGTTGTCAGTGCCCTCTAGTGGGCCCTGGATGAAGAGATTGCTGAAGCTACCACCAACAAACCAGCTCCACCGGGCAGATCATATATATAAAATTTTCAATGTCACAAGGTACAACAACGGCAAACTCCTCTTCTCAGGTCTGCGCAAAGCTTTGAGACACTTCTATAGGCCTTCTGTAAATATACTTTGTCACACTACAAACAGTTACTCAGTGTCACTGCTGTTTGTCCTCAAACTGTTGGTATCAAGCTGTATATAGATCAATGTGTGCTTGGCCAGTGATGAGGTTCTCAGTGTTAAAAACGCAGTGTTAAACCCTCTGATCCCCTTCATTTTTGGGTCGCACTTGGAACCTTCGCAGTCAAAAGTGACCAAAGCCTTCCTGGAAAACTTTTTTCCAGGAAAATCAATGTAATATATTTCTGTTCAATAATATGTTTTTCTTTTTCATTTTTGTATTTTGAGAGAATTTTATGGTGCCAGTTAATATTTATGCAATAATTATTCATTTTCCCCATTGAAAATAATACGTTTTTTTTCCTATTTGTTATTTAGTATTTTTTCAATTAATGCAGTATTTCCAGTTAAAATATAGACTAGGCCTTGAAAATTCGATTTTTGAAGGCAAATTAGTGCCCTCTGGTGGGAGTAAAAAAAAAAAACATATGTAATGCCATGGTGTAGCCACTAGGTGCCTGTATAGCTCTATATAAATTTGTATTTAATGTGATCACAATTTAATAAAAACATTGCAAGTTGTTAATTATAATGTTTTCCATGGTTATTTAAACAGCAAATAAATTATATATAGAAAGTGAGCGAAGAACATTATCACTAATCTATGGAGAGTTTAAGCACTCTCAAAAAAAAAAAACTGTTGTTATAATAACTGAAGCTGTACGTACATCTGCACTTTGTTGTTTATGATGAGAGAATTCGCAAAATCCCAACGATTACTAATCTAAACTCCTCTGATTAGCCACTGCATCCATAAACTCAACAGAATTGTGTGTGACTGGTCATAATGCACAACGTTGTAAAAAACGTGTATAAAGAAATAAGGTGCAACATGAGCAGATCTTAATGCTGCAATTGACACTAAATTCATTTTCACTTTATTCATAACAGACGTAATAAATTTAGTTTAATTGTGCAGGAGCATTTTTACCCCAAATCCGCGTGGCCACCGGACCGGTGCTGTGGAGAATAAACAAGAAGATAAGCTGTGACTTTGTATGCAGCCATTATTTTATTCTGGACCCATGATGGATATGTGAGATGCCCATTACACTAATGCCTTAACTGTTGCACTTGGTAAAAATAAGCTGCAAAGTGAACCAGGCTTTATACCAATAGTCAAAAGGCTGGCTGTGTGACACCAATCTACAGTTTAAAGCGGGGGTGCCCAATTCTGTTCTTGGAGATCTAGGCACTGGGCACCCCTGGTTTGAAGGGTAAGATGACACTGTATATCCGTGGAAATGTGGCTATCGCATCCAGAGACAGCTGCTGAGATCAAAGCCAGACAAACTGATCTTGGGCATCTATTCCCACAACCAGCCATCTAATTTCGCTGGCCTTGCTGAGCAATTTAAACTCTCTGCTATTATACATGCATCTGTCATCTGTCACACTTGAAAAGAGACATAGCAGGATGAATAGAGGGAAGCAACTGACTGTAATGCTCTTACACCGTATATCTAGTCACAGAACAAACCATGCATAATAATAAACGTTACAATCAAGTGCATACTCTTAATCGTAGCATAACCTCGGCCATGCAATGGTGTATCTTAACTCAGGGGTTTTCAAACCTGTCCTGGAGGACCCCCAGACCTGCACATTTTGTAAGTCTCCCTCATCTAACACACCTGATTCAACTCATTAGCTCATTAGTAGAGACAGCAAGACCTGAATTGGGTGTGTCTGATAAGGGAGACATACAAAATGTGCAGGGCTGGGGTTCCTCCAGGACAGGTTTGAAAATCCCTGTCTTAACTGATGGTAAAGATTTTTAGCAAGAGATTTTTTGGAGACTACAGAGGACTGTTATTACTTCAATTCATTCCTCATGCATAATTTATTGTCTTAAATAAGGGACTAAACTGTAGTTGGCTCTCATTACATTTGATATTCTTACATATAGCATGCATAACCTGACTAGACATTTAATCATACATTATGAACCAATGCCCGCTTACCACAGATGAGGGTGAAACAGTGCTAAATATTTGTTATGACAGCCTTTGCCAGTTTCTCTAACTCTCTAGTTCTCATGCATTATTACTCCGCCATAATTTTGGGGGCAACATTTTAGGTTGATGGGCAATGTTTGTCTAAATATTTAAGGGCTCAAACAGTGTTAACGTTTTAGGTGAGCTTAGGTTTTTGATTTTGGTTCTGTTTAACATGATACATCAAAGCTGCTTTTCCTCTGTCATGACACTAAGTGCTTGTCTTAAGTTAGAGAAACACAAGAAGCAGTCATTGTGCATAGTAATTTCAGCAAGTTTTTTCTGAAGTATTTCTAAGTAGCTAAAAATAAAACAGTATTAAAAAAATGTCATACTTTATTTTAAGGTCCAATTCCCACTATTAACTATTAACTATGACTTTTGCCTCAATAAACTCCCAATTTTCTGCTTATTAATAGTTAGTAAGGTAGTTGTTAAGTTTAGATGTGGGGTAGGATTAAGGGATCTAAAACATGGTCATGCAGAATAAGGCATTAATATGTGCTTGATAAGCCTACTAATAAACAGTGAATATGCTAATAATTTTCATGCTAATAAGAAACTAGTTAATAGTAAGATTTGGTCCTTAAAATAAAGTGTAACCAAAAAAAAAATTTTTAGGACGTGATCATAGGGGCTGAAAAATACCAAGCCTTGATGATGTCAAGAAGAGGAACAAGTTTTTACATTTTGATATAATATTACAAAGACATTTCACAATTTACAAAACACAGTAACATGCACTGATAAATCATGAACAATAAGACCAAGAATGTGTATTGATAAATAAACAGGGTCAGAAAGTACATTTTAATTAAATCTGAATATAATACTTAGGTTACAGGTTTAGAAGAAACCCCAATTAGAATATTTCATTTCAATATAGTCCTGCCAGGCATGTACTGTAATTCATTGCCTCCCTCCAACAAGAAAATACTTGATCATAGGTGTGGTACTTTGTGAAGGATGTGACAGGAAACATTGTTGGGCATAACTGGGTGTACTATGTACATATGGTACACCCAGTTACCAAGCAGTTTCTATAGGTGTGGAAGAAAAGCAGCTTTATGTATGTCTAGATGGTGTCTACATTATGTATGGTTAAACACACCTATTAATATGCTATTAAAAATTGTTGTCACGTCCTCACTTTGTTGCATATTTAAGTCAGTGTGTGGTGTCCAGTTATCATCTTGGAAATAAAATTATCATTTTGCATTTATAATTGCCTACTATTTTGTGTATAAACATTTTAATTCTTGACAGTCGGATTCCAATTATTAGAAATTATCAAGAAAAAAGTTATGGCAAATACCACTTCCATTGCTACAGTAAGCATTAATGTGTGCACACCAGAAAAAAAGAAATGTATATGTATTTGGAATGACATGAAGGTGACTAAATGATGACAGAATTTTTCATGATGGGTGAGCTATTCTTTTAACAACTTGTTTTAAGAGCTTGTGGTAGGTCTGTCTTAAAGGGTTTATACGTTCTACCTAAACATTTAATTAAACTGTTCTAGAAGTAAACCATTCCTTGAGGTATTTCCCAGTGTTCCATAAGGTACCATTTACAGTGTGAATAACTGTAGTATGTCCAATGGTAAATTTATGATGTACTATCTCATAATGAGTATACCACATAGTAGGTCATGTTTTTCAGCAGTTTTGTTCCTTCCCTGTTAATTTCCTTGCTGGATGACTAAATATTGTTCTTAGTGTGACAGTGAAATATTCATGTCATCTTTGATTGACAGGTCTCACTACACTCTGTGGAAAACTCTCTCCTTTCAAATTGCTTTGATTTCAAATAACACTGGACATGTGAGACTTGAAATTAATCCTCCCTTATGATACCTTTTTCATATTTATGTTGACAGCTAATATCAGCAACCGATACAGACAGCAGCCTGTTACAGATCCATATTGCCATAACTGTGAGTGTGATATTGCTTATATACAATAGCCATTATACAAGCATAATAAATCTGTAGACAAGCAAACAATTCAGTCAAAAGTACAAAGGCAGCGCTCTAGTACAGCATTAAACAAACAACAGATTAATGAGACCATAGACTGCCTGTAGACATCAGAGCTAGCAACAAATGTCAGAAGGACTTGTTAAGATAAGACTTTCCTTGGCAGGGTACAAGAGCGCTGACTGCCCGATGATCACCTGGACCTCACAACTCTGAAAACATGTGAGCAAATTTTTAAAAAGGTGCAATCTTTATAAATAAACCATAGATTTGAAGTGTAAAAAAATACATTCTAAAGTGTGACAAACATGCAAAAAAATAAGAAATCAGGAAGGGGGCCAACACTTTTTACACCACTGTATATATAAAGATTGCACCAACATTTACATTTATTTCCATCAAGGGTTGTAACAATTTTTGGTCAAGATCACACAACTCTGTAAAGTCTAGTCCAGCTCATCCTAAAGACTTTCAATGAGGTTGAGGTGGCCAATTCAGGTGTGAAAATGATTCCTCATATTCCCTGAACCACTCTTTCACGATTTGAGCCAGTGAATTTTGGAACTGTCATCCTGGAATATGGCCAGGGATAAATTTTCCGACATGGTTGTTTAAGAAATGAAAAGCTACACACTGCATCAGTTAGGTTAAAAAATATATTTTTTATTATTTGCTTTATATTCTATAGGAGATGTTAAATTATATTCCCCCATCTGCTGCATTTCACTTGACAGCTCAGGGATGCATTTCCCAAAAGCACTGTTAGCTAACTATAATCACAAGTTCCATTGAACTCTATTGGTAATGACAGAACTTGTGACCATAGCTGCTTTTGGGAAAGACACCCCAGCATAGTTAGTAAAGACTAGTAAAAACTTGTGACAAAAAATGGACTAAATAAGTAGCATACTTCACTTTTAAACTGAGGAATCTGTTAACATTAAAGGGGTCATATGATGCTATTTTAAAGATCATTATTTTGTGTATTTGGTGTAACAGAATATGTTGACATGCTTTAATGTTCAAAAAACACATTATTTTTCAAATACAGTACATTATTGTAGTTCCTCTATGCCCAGCCTCTCTCAAACGTGTCGTTTTCTACAAAGCCACGCCTTCCGACAAGCACAGTCTGCTGCCACATAAAGTGCTTTTGCTTTCGCACAAAAACACACAGCGTCTCCCTGACATGGCTGCATCAACACTACTGCGGTTCCTGAAACCACGCCTTCTTTCTTTGCATGAGCATTTGGCCGGCATTATGCAAATATTTCTACATCGTGACAGAGATGTGGGGGTGTGTTTGAATGAGGCGTTTTAGCCTGGTCTGGATCAGCCTTCTCTTTTAGATAGAATAAATCCTTTTGTGGGAGACTTTGAGCTTTGTAACTCTGCAGATCTTATACATGCACAAATAGCTACATAACACACTAAAGAAAAGGAAAAATAGAAATCGCATCTTAATCGCATTTTTCACAGCAGCTATATTTCACTAAGCCAGACTGTCAAATGTGCTCATGGTAAAAATGAGAAGTTGACATTGCAGGAATGGAGATAAAAGTTCACTTCCTCCCTCTCCAGCATAGATGATGCTTCCTGGCAACCTCTGGCTACAGAGACTGAATTTACAAAAGCCAAAGTTGATGGTACCAGCAGGACATCTGCCGCTTTTCTATCCTCTCCTATAGTCCTGTCTATGATCATCTCAATAAACTCAAGTTCAGTAAATTCCAGTATATGCCGAGGTCTACTGCAATATTTGAAGTTAATCAATCAATTCTTCAGTTACCCCCCTCTTTATTTTTTCTTTCATGGCCATTCAGTTAACCGGAAACAACTAGAGTGTACATGTACTTGTAACG
Source organism: Sinocyclocheilus anshuiensis (assembly GCF_001515605.1). NCBI lineage: Eukaryota > Metazoa > Chordata > Actinopteri > Cypriniformes > Cyprinidae > Sinocyclocheilus > Sinocyclocheilus anshuiensis. Next base: position 986,287 of record NW_015537935.1, on the reverse strand, counting down.
GAGCCGACAAGACGAGAGACGTGCGGACCCACCTGCAAAGCGCTAAACAATACTCGGCAGTGAATGGTTGTTTGAGTGAGTGTTATATAGTGAATGTGTGATTGGTTACAGCTGTGTGCAATCAGTGCTGTGTGCAATCAGTGCAATGGATGATGGGATATGTAGTCCGGGATGACATGCAACAGTTTGTGTAGTGCGAGAGTCAATGTAATGGAAGGGTGACCTCTGGTGGTGATTTAACGGAAGTCCATGGACAGGATTCGTGACAGTACTGTACATTATGTCAGTGTATGCACATGCTGTAAGGTTGCCTAGTAGCCTATGTGATGTATTTGTGAATGATTCATGAACAGATCCCTGATGGGAAAAAAAAACACTTGCAAACACCTATGGCAGAAAACAAATCCTGCGTATGTCTTTAATATTTTCAAATTAATATGTAATCCACCTTTCTTGCAAGTTTATAGATTGTTTTTTAGTCAGAGTAGGTATTTGAACAGAGAATGCAATGAAATTTTCTCTAAACAAAAATAATAAACGGCTCAGAAGCAACTGTTAATGTAACACTGTAAATGTTATATAATCTATATATAGATATATACAAATGATTATGGATGATGTTGATGATGATGATAATACTAACATCAAAATAATAATATATATTTGCAGGTTAAATTCTATTATAAAAATTCTAACATTCATTTGAAGCACAGCTGTGAAGCACACTTTAATTTAGAACGAGAAATACAGGTGAAGTTGGCTTATTGTTTCAGAGATATGTGACTGTGCTCACGGTTGATTGGCCCAATATCAGTTTGTGATTTGTGATTGAAAACATAACCTGCCCTAAAGCAGGTTAGCCATGAAGCAACTCTGTCTGCTATGGTGCACTATGGCTGTAGAATTTAGTAAAATCATATTCATCTTCATGGTAAAGAAAATACAGATGTATTGTATTGCTATGGTCAACTCCTCAGATACCCTCAGTCAATATGTGGACAAGTCAGGCTTCTACTCTTTTACCCCTGGAAAAACTAACTTATGATCTGCATCAAAGATCAGATGTTTTCTGGTGCACTTGATCTTCTCTGTGGAACTTTCTTGAAGTTACTCAGTAACTAATAGATCCTCTCAATTCCTTGGTCTATAAAATATCCCTGTTATTTATTTACTCAGATATGCCCAGTTTTATTATTATTATTATTATTTATTTTATTCATATATTTGTTTACTGCATTTTATGTTTGAACATGTATATCTAAAGATAAAAGTAAACTTATATTTGGTTGTACATGCTGTTATGAGATACCATTACCACTGTTGTGTTTTTGTAAAAAAAAAAAGAAAAAAAAAAAATACAGAGGGAAATACAGTTACATTAGACTCACCTGGACAGATGGTTAAACCCACTTTGTACTACAGGCCACAAGAGATTTTGGGGCAGGACTACTTTTTGGCTGACCAGTGGCAGTTGGGGGAGTAATTGGGAAACCTGTTTAAAAACAATTTGAAATCATTATTACACACTCCACCTTCAACTGCATTCAAGGTACCTTTTCAATACAAATACATAACTTGTTTTTTTTTTTTTTTTGTATTAGTTACTTGCAGCGGCGCATTCAATCAATAAGAAACATTATGAACATAACCATTAAATCCCACACCCATTAAAGAAGATTTTGGGGTTCACATTGGTTTGTTTGCATGTGGGTGATTTCATGCACAAGAAAAGCTGTCCACAAATTGCTTGCCTAAGTGTAAAAGTGCATTGTTGCCAGATCTCGATTACCAACTAAAAAGAATGTATTTGATGCAAAACTAACTCCACTAAAGACACCTTGCCGAATGCCACTCTTGACCAAGAAGAACATAAAAGGCTGACTTGAACATGCTAAAACAAATTTGGGTCTATAAACTCTATAAACACACACTTAAGTGTGCCACACGCTGTTTACAGAAAGTAACTGAGTGACACTGGCAGAGTTCACAAACTCTTGGAAAGTGTTAGTAAATAAACAATACTGTAGTGCAGTGTTTCCCAACCTTTTTTAACCACAGCATAGTTTTGATGAGTAAAAAATCTCACGGCACACTACTAAGCACTGAAATATAGCAAAATTGCATTGCTTCAAATGGCATATTAAAACGGGATATTATATTAAAAGTAGTATGATAAAACAACAAATTTACATAACATCGCTGTCGGGCGGAAAACTTGTATGTCCAAAACCACTACCACTTTCAGGAAATGTAAAATCAAACAAACAAAAATGTGTTCCCCTTCAGGAACTCGAGCTGCGTCGAAACGCTACGGGAACGCCTCCAGCGTGACCACGCTCTGAATCACGTGTAATCAGTCCAACTGATGGGCGAGACGTCATGGGCAGGGTGACGTAGCGACCAGGAAGCATAAAAGCATGTGCGGTGAAACCGGCGTCAGCTTTCTGTCATTCAGCAAGCGCTCTGTGTGTGTCAGTCTTATTTGGTGTTGTCTGTCCATTATCACTCTTTATTTGACCAATACGAATGTAGACAAACATATGGCGAGAGCGGGCAGCATCTCAGGCTGTGTGTTCTTCCCTGCCGCGCTACATTTCGGGTGGGGATACACACATTTTGTGTGTTGTCTGCTTGGGAGCAAAACACGCAGAGTCAGCTCTCGAAGGCGTCGATGAGCTCGCCAGTTGCACAAGCATCAGTTACACAAGCATACTTTGCCTAATATTATAATGAGCAGCTTTACTGTTGACACAAGCATTATGTCTATACTATTATGAGCAGCATTTACGGTGCCCATTCAGTGGGAAGACACCCTCTTCTTACACGTTTCCTCCGCGGTGCGCTGAGGCTGAGGCCTCCGGTCAGAGAAGCTCATGCTAAGTGGTGGATCAGGATGCTACTCTATAGCCTTGAGCCCTCTGATCTCCCCTCTCCTTCGGGGGTCAAGGCTCACTCCTCCAGAAGTTGGCCTTCGGGACGGCGGGCCCCACATACTTTAGCCATTCCTGGTTCCCTTTTCTCTCGCCTCAGTTGTGCTCTTCCACACTAGGCAGGGATTTGCAAGTCTGGCGGCATGGGCATTCTCGTTCCCGTAGCATTTCGACGCAGCTCGAGTTCCTGAAGGGGAACGTCTCCAGGTTACGCACGTAACCATGGTTCCCCGAAGAGAACGAGACGCAGCATCTCATTCAGAGCGTGGTCACACTGGAGGCATTCCCGTAGCGTTTCGACGTAGCGTCTCGTTCCCTTCGGGGAACCATAGTTACATGCGTAACCTGGAGACGTTTTCTTTATAATTAAACACCGCATCATCAGAGTTGGTATTGTGGGTTTTTATATGATCAGACACTTGCATGTGCTATTATAATATTAACATTTCATGAAAATCAAGCTCAAATGGAGTTAGCTCAAGGTTTTTGACCAGTAACTGACAGCAATGTGTGTTTTGTCCGTCATTAGAACAGCCACATCTGAGTGCACATCTAGGTCTCAAGCATGAGGTTTTGCTGACAGTTTGAGGATCCAATGGTGTTACGAGGTTTAGTCACAAGTGCATTTGAATGCTTTTCATTGGTTAAATATTTGTAAAACCCACAAACAGACATAAAGATGCAATAACCTAGAATACTCTCTAACACTTGATGGCTACTCTGTCAAGTCTTCATCGTCAGTTAGGAATTTGGGTGTGTTATTTGATAGCAATCTTTCATTTGAAAGCCACATCTCTTGCATTTGTAAAACCACATTTTCTGTCTTAAAAATACATTTAAATTATGACATATGCTCTCAATGACATGCAGAAAAGTTCATTCATACGTTCATGACCTCAAGATCGCGATACATATTGATATTGAATTATTGTCCAGCCCTAACCTCAAGTCTACATTACTGTAAAACTTTACTAGGTGGTTGTACTGCAAACTTAATAAACTCCAGCTGGTCCATAATGCAGCAGCTAGAGTTCTCACAAGAACCAGGAAGTATGACCATATTAGCCCGGTTCTCTCAACACTGCACTGGCTCCCTATTGAACATTGCATACATTACTTACAAAGCTCTAAATGGTTTAGCTTCTCAGAACGTGAGCGAGCTCTTATCGCATTATAGTCTTTCACATGTATGGCAGTCTCAAAATTCTGGCCAGTTTAATACATGGAATATCAAAATCGAGCGGTAGAGGCTTTCCCAATTTAATACCTGGAATATCAAAATCGAGCGGTAAATGCTTTTCCAATTTAGCGCACAAGCTCTGGAAAAGTCTTCCTAGCAATGTTTGCAGGGCTTGCAAAATTGCTAGCCCGACGTCCCGGGACTATTGTGTCTTCCAGTTAGGCTACCAAAATGTATCACCGCCCTGTCCGACAGGCTATCTTATGGTTACCGCCAGGGGCGGCACTGGGTGGGGATGGGGTGCTAATTAATATAATCTATAATAAGCACTATAATCTAGTGCTAATTATATCAATTCCTAATTTTAATTTCAAAAGGTTTTAAATTTGGGGATGGACAGAAAAGAATCGTTATGGCTGAATGTGACGATTAAACTTCAAATGGATTTATTTTAATAAATATGAGTGCTGCACTTTTCAAAGTCAAAATGCAGCAAGAGTGTTTTTATTTGAATGTATCTCTGAAGGGAACCGACTGCCTTGAGAAAAGTTTCGATAACATTTTAATTTTATCTTGCCTGTAATGCCTGAAAATATAGCGTTTATGAGCGCAGCGCTGCTTATTGTATAGCTGTTACTGGGGAAACCGCTATATTCTGCAGCTCCAAACATGCCTCCTGCTGGCAGAGAATGAATTTGCATTTTCAATCAGCCCATCTGCAGTTTTTGTTCAGACCAATGCGAAAATCATCGATAAGCAAACACGCAGTTGTAAATGTGAAGTGGTGGATTGACAAGAAGAAAATTTTAACAATTGAGACAGTAAGATAATAACTAATAATAACTCAAGGCAGTAACAATTTAAACAATAGGCTATATTTTATTTGTGAAATTATGTTCAGCTATTCTTTTTAATAGTTAACTTTTACATTTTTTTTTTATTTTTCAGATCATCAGTCATCAAAGCTCGGTAAATAATGGTCACAGAGATTTACTTCACCAAGCTAACTAAACTAAATTTCACCAAGCTGATTACTCACTAAATACTCCCAAAGATCATGTTTTCAGGCCATTTCAAGTCTTATGTTGACGTAACAAAGAGGTTATATCTAAGTGTGTGAGTTGTTTACTGACTTTTTTAAATTAGTCTCCCCATTAACGCCATTATGCTGTTCATTCAGACTGATTCCTGAACACGGAACGCACACGAGCACAAGAGGTGGAATTTATCGCACAAACCAATCACAGCCGAACATAACCAGTCATATCCAATCATATCGCGATGAAGGCATTGCCTCCTCTCACAGGATTTTTCCCCATTCATTCTCAATTACCCCCCACCAAACTCACCGCACACTTTAGGGGGTCTGTTAAAACTCAATGGGCTCAGGGAAGGACAGAGAGAGCCGCGGACTCCCGCTGTAACTTTACCTGCTGGTGTCGCTGTTGGACAATGTTTCTTTAGAAAAACGAGTGATTTATAAACTTTTTAATGTTATATTTTGTAATATTGGCTTTGTTTTATTTTTGTACTACAAATTTTTTCTCATCCAATACTTTGAGAAGGCACTGCCTCCCTTGCTTCTGATTGATACACACACACACATAAATATATATATATATATGTGCGTTCCAGCAGAAGAGACAGGGCGTGTAGCCCCACAAGGCATCTTTGCATGCTGAGGAGCATGTGTGAGAACACGTGTCTGCTTTCACATGTGTTCACACAGTTAGTGGTGTGTGTTCTCAGAGCAAATAGGCAGGTTTCTCTGCTGACAGAAGATTTGGTAGAACTATGTGGAACAATAACAACCATCACGCTGTCATTTAAGTGAATTTTCAGAACATACTGCTGGCATGTATATAAAACTACATGTCATTTTTTTCCCACCCAAAAAGCATTTGACTGTGCAGAAATCCACAGTGCCTTGGCTGATACAATAAGATTCATGGTTATAAACCTGAGTTCCCCCCTGTGCATGAATCCACAAGAGGGACTTGGCTAATACAGTTAAGTTCATGGTTATAAACTATAAAACAAGAGTTCCTCATTGATCAACACATGATATATTAAAATATATTTAACTAAGCTTTTTAAATGATAAATCTTGTGCCATAACATGTTTACACTGTCCGTTTTTGGGATTGATAAACACATTTACTTACAGGTGTGAGTCTCGAAATGTCTTGTTCACACAGCAGCATACAACAACAGCTTGAGTATTGTCTGTATGAATGTGCTACCCAAGTCAAACCTGTATTTTATCATCTGTAATCATAGTGACTAAAGTATTATCAAAGATCACTGTTTGAGACGCATATTCACTTGTTTTGGTATTTATTTATTCTAATCCAAGTATTCATCTTGCCTAAAATTGATTTCTTTATTTAAATCTGTTTTGTTAATATTTTTGATTGTTGTTTGAGTCAGACAAAGGTCCTGTTGTTCTGTTGAATGGCAACAAAGGAAAACAAATGTTAATTAGCCATAACAATGACAACATAAATGAAACTGTAAAGTTTTGTCACATTTGAAATGACAAAAGTCGACGCACAAGTTTATCTGTCAGATCTAATTATCTCAATCTGCAGTGCCACGGCAAAATAAATTATGTTTTACCTGAGCGTTTGCAAGCTAAATTAAGACATCTATTGTATTATTCTTTCTGGTTTACAAGCAGCAACATACATATAGTGCAGTCATTCTATTTTGGCTCTTATGAGCTGTTTCATTTTAATGAAGCTCTCATGACTCTTTCTAAATTATTTTTACAAATCAGTCTTGAAACTGATGAGTTATCAGTTTGTTTACTTAAGGGTAATGAGATCAGTGTAATCGATGTGTAAATCAGCCTGTGAGAATTAAATCAGTTCTTCGAAAATACTACAAGAATTATGAATGGAATCATTGAGGAACCTGTTAATTAAAGAATCCCCAAATTCAGGCCATTTGGCCAATTTCATCCAAAGCAACTAACACTGCTTTCAAGAAACGCATTTGATCAGTTTTCAAGTCAAGTCAAGTCAAGTCTGCTTTATTGTCAATTTTCTGTCGGGAGAGAGAGAAGCCGCAGCGTGTGAACGCGCCGCCATCTTTTTCAAGTTTTTGGGCATTCCCTGGGAATCAAACCCATCTTGGCACTGCTAAAGTCATGCTCTACTGTTCAAGCTACAAGCAGGCTATGTACTTTTTAGAGACGTGAACCTACAACACTTATAGTTGTCTCTGCTTGGCTAGGAGAAAGAAGTTTAAAATAAAAAGAAATTTCATCACCTTCAAATTCTTTACAATTCCCATCCTTAGAAAAGGCATACTGAATTTCAGCATGTATTACAATGCTTTATGTAATCCTAAAATACTGATATATGTGGAAAGAAACATAATTACAATTTTATTGGCAGCATACTACACCCCAGGAGAAACCAGTCTAACCTGTTTGGAGCCTGTGGTATGATCCCAGAGACCTAGAGAGTAGTTTTGTTTTTCTCAAAACAGTGCTCATAGTTGATCATATCCAATCAAAATGGCCTTTTCTCAATTTTGGGGCACTATCAGTGGGAATTGAAATCAAAGCAAAACCATTTCTGTGTGCTGTATTCAATTATACCATAATAGTGAGCATGCCAAGATCTGCTGATGTATGAATAAATGTAAATACAAAGAGATGGTCAGAAACCTTTAAAGGAACACGCCACTATTTTTGAAAATAGGCTCATTTTCCAACTTCCCTAGAGTTAAACAGTTGAGTTTTACCGTTTTCGAATCCATTCAGCCGATCTCCGGGTCTGGCGGTATGCTAAGCTGCAGCTAAAAGTGCTACCGCCAGACCCGGAGATCGGCTGAATGGATTCGAAAACGGTAAACCTCAACTGTTTAACTCTAGGGAAGTTGGAAAATAAGCCTATTTTCAAAAATAGTGGAGTGTTCCTTTAACTATGGCACGTTATAGCTAAAGGAACTCCAATGGCTCTTTGAAGCTGAAATACCACAATCCTTGACTAAAATCAAATGTCCTTAGTTCAGCTATGGATTCTTGTATCTTCATATAAAGGTAATTCAGTCTGGGATGTTTTAGACTGTGTGGCTACAGTATGAAAGTGTGTGAAAGATGACCTTTAAAGCTAACAAACCTCTATGGCAGCAAAATGGATCTTTTGAGATGGTAATTATGGATGAATCATTTTAAAAGGTTTCTGCCTGCTTTTAAGAAGCCACTCATACAGAAGAATTTTCACAGAAAAGCAGACTGAAGATGACATAATTCATGTTTACCGCAGTTTAGTTAATGACTCTCTTGACCTTTGCTTTACCACTGTAAAATTCATTTTTAATTTCAATATTTATGCAAATTATTCACATTGTACAAAGTACACTTTTAATCCGATTCAAACTTTCAAAGAACTTTAAAATAGAAACAATACAAAAAGTCCAATGCAAAGAACATGGAAAGCAATAGAAATTTTGGAAATAAGTCAAGTTTAATTATGTTTCTCCACAAAGATAATTCCTCTTGAGATGGCTGCAGAGCCCATCTCTTGTCTCATAACATTATGCTTTCTCCCAATATTTGAAAGCATGTGACACTGTTTGTAAATGGTCAGAAAATATAATTATATTGGATGCTGCTCTACTAGGAAAAGCAAAACTGATTTATTGGTGTGTGTGAAATGTGCTATGCAGCCCCCCGCACATGATGGAAAAAATTGATAGCAGAAAAAAATAGGTATTAATCATTCATTCCTACAACTTGTTAATTCATTCCTACAACTTATTCATTTGTGACCACATTTCAATAACTCCATTCCTTGCTAAAATAAAATGAAGGAACTAATTAGTACAATTTTCCCATGATTTAACTAAAATAGGAGAACAAATTAAGTTGTGGGATTCAATTCTTAATTTGTGGACACAATATCTTAAATTTTTCCCCCATATGTCATGTCCAGGGCTCTGTACAATCTCGATTGCCTTACTTTGTCAACCAACCCTGTGACGTCACAGGTTATAGTACTTCAAGATGGTGGTGAAGTTGCTACAAAAGCTATATCAGGACATCATTTTACGTTTAAATGTTGTGTTTGTTATAGAATTGTTGATTAGATTGGAAATCTATTTACCAAAATTTCATCTCCATATTAAACAATAAAAACATTGCATCTATTTATTTATAACAACAGCAGTAGTGACACTAATATTAACAATAGGCAAAGTAAATGTAATGTTTTCAAATGGAGAGCATTAAAATTAATGACAAGGGAGTCTATCAACTTTGCATAAGTGGGGTAATTTGTTTTGAACTACATGTGTTGTTTAATAGGCTAAACAGTGAAGTAATAATCAACTTTGCTTGAATGAGTATAGACTTACATTGTCAGGAAATAAACGAAACAGCAAATATATCTTTGCATTTACAGAGTCCATCTTAACTGGCCATGTTATGTGTCACGGAAACACCTGCCTCACCAGCTGAATCAGCCTCCTACACCCGCTCACAATCACCTGATTATTAATCACGGACACCTGCACCCACTTACCACACCAGTCAAAAGCACACTCACCTCAGTCACTCGTCGGCTGGTCTCAAGGTTACAAGCATCTCAGCACGGGTTCCTTGCCTACCTCCCCGCCTGTCAAGCCTAGGATTCCTCAGCTCTCGGCCGAAGGACTAGATTGTCGACCCCAGATAAGACTGTGTTCTCTGCTTCCATTAATTCCTCAGTTTGTTTATTTTCTGTTGGAAGCTTCTCCTCAGTTTCTTTAATAAACTAACCAACCTGATTTACTCTGCCTGTTTGCCTCCTTGTCCCGGGTGTGACAGAAGGACAAGCCCCTCTAAAAACGGAATACAACAAGGACTCATGGATCCGCGGAGCACATCCTCACCGGAACCCTTTGTTTGATCGGTATCGGACTGTCACCCCCCCCAGCCTCTCATCTCCCGCACCAGAGCCCATGATCACGGATAGTTACCATCTATCGTCCACGGAACGATCTCGGGGACTCACCCGTGGACTCTGTCTCTACTGTGTATCCAATGAGCACCAGCTCCGCACCTGTCCCGTTCGTCCACCACGCCCAGCGGTGAGTACTATCCAGATCACTCCTGATGTGTCTTGCATGCCTCATATAAATGCTCTTATAATTTATCACACCCAATCCTTTTCAGTCAAAATCCTCGTGGACTCCGGAGCGTCAGTTACAAATTCCCCGCTGCAAAAATGCCACGACCTACCAGATCACCACTGTCCAGGGAAAGCCGCTGGGCAAGGGGCTGGTGCGGCACCGCACGCCCGAAGTCATCCTATGCCTATCCTGATTTCCGTCCGAACCTACCTCTCTGTCTGTTCCACCTCAGTGGAAAGCCCAGATTCATCGCAAATCACTCCTATTCCTCCCGAATATCAGGCGTTCCAGGACGTGTTCAGCAAGGTCGCAGCCACTCACCTTCCACCTCACCGGCCATGGGACTGTGCCACTGACCTGCTGCCTGGGGCCCAATTACCCAAAGGACACGTCTATCAACTGTCGATCCCGGAGAGAGCCGCTATGGAGGAGTACGTTCACGAAGCCTTGCAACAGGGATTCATCCGTCCGTCCACCTCACCCTCAGCACTACCTACCAGATCACCACTGTCCAGGGAAAGCCGCTGGGCAAGGGGCTGGTGCAGCACCGCACGCCCGAGGTCGTTCTACGGATTGGGTGTTTCCACACCGAACGGCTCTTGCTACTGGTGCTGGAGGAGGCCATCGTGGACATCGTTCTGGGACGCCCCTGGCTCTCTAAACATCAACCCACCATCGCCTGGAAGTCCAGAGAAATACTCAAGTGGAGTGTGGAGTGTAAGCAGGAATCCTCACCGGCCATGGGACTGTGCCATTGACCTGCTGCCTGGGGCCCAATTACCCAAAGGACACGTCTATCAACTGTCGATCCCGGAGAGAGCCGCTATGGAGGAGTACGTTCACGAAGCCTTGCAACAGGGATTCATCCGTCCGTCCACCTCACCCGCAGCGTCGAGCTTCTTCTTCGTGGCCAAGAAAGATGGGGGTCTGAGGCCTTGCATCGATTACCGTGCCCTCAACGACCAGACAGTGAAGTTCGCCTATCCCCTTCCTCTGTTCCCGGCCGGCTTGGAGGAGCTTTGCGGTGCACGCATCTTCAGCAAGCTTGATCTAAGGAGCGCCTATAACCTCATCCGCATTCGCAGGGGGGATGAATGGAAAACTGCCTTTGTGATGACCACCGGGCACTTTGAGTACCGGGTCATGCCCTATGGGCCCAACTCACCTTCCATATTCCAAAACTTTATGAATGAGATCTTCAGAGACATGCTCAACCGGTTCGTTCTCATCTACATAGACGATATACTCATTTATTCACCCAATCTCAAAGCACACCGGGGCCATGTCACCAAGGTACTCCAACGCCTCCGCCAACACCGCCTGTATCTAAAGGCAGAGAAATGTGAGTTTCACCAATCCACCGTTCACTTCCTGGGCTACATCGTCACCCCCGCAGGGGTGCAAATGGACCAGAGGAAGGTGGATGCCATTCGGAACTGGCCCCAACTGACTACCATCAAGGAGATCCAGGAGATCGGACGGTATCTCCGGGCCTACTGTCATGAACATCAGGACAGCTGGAGCCAGTACCTACCCTGGGCCGAGTACGCCCAGAATTCCCTGCGCCAGGAAACCACCGGACTCACCCCATTTCAATGTGTGCTAGGTTACCAGCCGCCCCTGTTTCCTTGGACCGAGGAACACTCGGAAGTCCCAGCGGTAGATCACTGGTTCCGTGAGAGCGAGAGGGTATGGGACTCAGCGCATATCCATCTCCAGCGGGCCGTCCGGAGGCACAAGGTCAATGCAGACGCTCGTCAGTCCAACAATCCCGTCTATCAACCAGGGGACCAAGTCTGGTTATCCACCCGGGACATCCGCCTCCGGCGGCCCAGCAGGAAGCTGAGTCCTCGGTACATGGGTCCTTTCCCCATAGCACGGCGCATCAACGAAGTCACGTACCAATTACATCCGCCTTACCATTACCAGATTGGTAATGTCACGGAAACACCTGCCTCACCAGCCGAATCAGCCTCCTACACCCGCTCACAATCACCTGATTATTAATCACGGACACCTGCACCCACTTACCACACCAGTCAAAAGCACACTCACCTCAGTCACTCGACGGCTGGTCTCAAGGTTACAAGCATCTCAGCACGGGTTCCTTGCCTACCTACCTGCCTGTCAAGCCTAGGATTCCTCAGCTCTCGGCCGAAGGACTAGATTGTCGACCCCAGATAAGACTGTGCTCTCTGCTTCCATTGATTCCTCAGTTTGTTTCTTTTCTGTTGGAAGCTTCTCCTCGGTTTCTTTAATAAACTAACCAACCTGATTTACTCTGCCTGTTTGCCTCCTTGTCCCGGGTGTGACATTATGAGAATTCTTAATGTTTTTGTCGGTCTAGATTATGAAACACCTGCTGCCAGAGCTATTTTTATTTAGGCATTTATGCAGATAATTAATTAAATAAATTATTTCCACAGAACTTTAATTATTTATTAATGAAATATTTGTTATACAGTAAAGTTAGTAAGTTTTAAATAAGTGTATCTTGTTAAAATCTAGATAAGGGCTACAGCGCGCAATTCTCACAATTTATCTGTGGGTCCAATATTACAAAACCAATATAAAAAAAATATATATATCGGCAAAGCCAATTATCGGTCAATTTCTACTATGAACATGTTTATCCAATCTAAATAGAATTGGAAATATTCATATAAGAAGTTAAAATAACATCTCATTGATTCTCAAAATCAAAGACAACTGTGTGTGTGTCATGGTGCGTGCGGGGAGATGAAGCGAGGACTCAAGTGCAGGAGAATGGTTATTTATTTTAATAATAAAAATGAAACAAAAACAAACTCAAACCACCCCGAGGGGGAAAAACAGACAGGCAAGCCTAAAGCGGCACCACATGCAGACACGAAACACACACAATGAGAAATGACGGATCAGCACAGGATGACAGACACCAGGAGAATAAATAGGAACCAAACGAGGAGGCTAACGAGGGAGACACAGGTGGAGCAACTTAAACAATAACGAGGTAACAAGATGGGAGGGGCAAGACAATAGACAGGAGAGAGCACATGGCAACAGACAACACAAGCCATGTGCTCACCGAACACAGTCATCTGGTGGCCCTCCTGGGCACACCCGCTGAAGACTGTGACATGTGTGTACCTCTGCAGCTGTCTGCCTCTTCCAGAAACATGCAAACAACATGCTAAAAAAGCTCAGATAATAAGTCATGCAGGAAAGCACAGATGTCAGCAACACACAAATCACAGTCTGCAGCTGCAGCCATGGAAAAAAAAGTGTTTTTTTTTTCAACGAGTGATAAGGAAGATGGAGAAAGAAGTAATTACAGGGTTGAGGCAAATACAAAAATGGCCTAGCTCCTAAATGTGCTGACTCAGAGGTAAGGCAGAAGAGGGCTGCAGCTCTGTGGTTCTCCTTCCCGAAGGACAAAGCTCAATTTCTCATGCACTAGCATGTGTCGACATCATCTACGAATAAGAACACCTAAAGTACCTCAGCAGTTGCATAATAAATTGCCAGATAGTGCCTTTAATCATGCCACATTCAGATGTTTATTACAGTTTGCAGAGATAAATATGCTAACATAATCTATACAACAAAAAAGACCTAGACACCAATGCTGCAGGGTCAGCCAAGACAACAGGTTGAGTATTGCTATTAATAAATACATAAGACAGACGGAAAAATGAGACACCAATACATAAAGGACACGCGACAATTAATAAGCTTTCTTGCTTTCTGAAAAGGATCATGTTTATCAAAACTTTCAAATGATTCAGACTGTAGATTCATCTGAGCTTTTAATAACCAGATGAAGATACACTAGTCAACAATTGAAGTGGGTCAAAACCTTTCATCAAAGTTGTCCAAAAACCAAAATGTGTTTCTTTAACAATTCATGCATAACATTTAAGTCCGTTATTAGTCAATGTTGTCTTTAATGAAATGTCATCCTTCATGGCTTTTGATGGTCTCCAGACATGATTGTTTGTCATTAGGTACCAATTGACCTTTCACAGGTGTCCGTAATTGGGAACTGGTCATCATTTAAGGCTCTGAAATCTTCACTTGAGGTCAGAAAGCACTGAAAATGCCACGTTTAGTGAGATTGCAGGATTCTGATTCAACAGGGCCATTGGGATGTTGCAAGGAGGCATGACTCCGCGTGAAGTTGCAGACGCAGTGGGGACGTCTCAAAGTGTCATTGCCAGAGCCTAGAACAGGTTCAGAAGGTTCAGAAGTAGTGTGAGTAGATGGCATGGTGGAGGCATACAACGGGTCACAACACCAAATCAAGACTGATACTTACCCTGCATGCCCGCAGAAATCGTTTCATGCCTGCAGTCAGCCTGTGAAATGACCTTCAGGATGAAACAGGGGTGCGAGTGTCCACTCAGACTGTAAGGAGATGACTTCATGAAGTTAGCTTGAGAGCCAGAAGACCAGCTGTGAGGGTGCCTCTTTCCAGAGCACACAAACTGGCACGTCTGCAGTGGACCACAGAACACTGCAGGTGGACACTGAATGAGTGGGGTACAGTGCTCTTCACAGATGAGTCCCGGTTCTGCGTGAACTTCCTAGACAGGCGTAGAAGGGTCTGGCGTCACCCTGGGGAGAGAAATGTGCCACAAAATGTTGTACAGCATGACAGTTTTGGTGGATCATCAGTCATGGTTTGGGGAGGCATCTCCATGGAAGGACAGAGCTTGTCATCATTGAAAATGGCAGCCATTTGCATGCACAAAGCATGCACAGGCGATGTGAGGCTGTGATCAATGTCAGAGGTGGTACAGTGACTACTGCCTGGTTGTCTCAATGCATAACGTTTGTTGTTTCTTGTTTATGACTTGTTTGTCACATTTGTTAAACCATGCAATTCATGTTTGTTTTACATTACGAACTAAGATTTTTGATCTGCTGTAACATGTGCAATAACATCTTGTTTTGTTGAACTGAAAAAGCTTTCTTTCCTGTTTTGGGTCCTGCTTCAAGCTCTGATGCTCTGACGCTCCACACAGAGTGACTACAGTACAGTATCCAGTGCATCACCATTATGACCATTGTGCCGGCTCCTTGAGGCACTCCAAAAGCACTACACTGCTGCACTGCAGGCAATAATATTTAAAAGGCATTTCTCGTCCATTGTGACTTCAGGTGAATCACAGAAGTACTGAACAACCAACAGTTTTTCGGTGCACTCTTGTCTTCACGAATGTGTGACAAGCCGCTTTACACCTTGTGACAAACAATCACGTCTGGGCACACCATTAAAAGTGATGAGGCATGAAATTCCATTGATGACAACATTGATTAATAGCAGACTTACATGTTATACATGAATTTTGAACTATACCTGTTCTTATCTTTGATGAAATTTTTTGAACCACTTCAAATGTTGACTACTGTATTTGAAAGCACCAACCTGCATTAACAGACAGCTGAATACACTGTCACTTTGGAAAAAAGCATATGCCAAATATAAATGTAACAAACATCTATTGTTGTATGTAACTATTGCATATTATGTGTACATAAGGCACATGTTTGCTTTTGAGAGCTTCGTTCCTCAATTGCACACACAATGTATATAATGAACAAATAAGAACAGACTGATGCCAATACTGACATTAGAATAGCTATTATTTAATGAGTGAATCAACAGCCTAAGCACAGGCGACACTCTTCTGCATAATGGTAACTCTTCTGCAAAATCTAAATGTCCAACATAACTGAACATTAAACACTAACATGTCTTTCCCTTTACTGAAAAACACATAAAAGAACACTTAATCCTTAAATTTAGTCTCCTAATGCAGTCCCTTGCAAAGCATCCTGGGAACTATGGATTCACTGCCCAGTTAATTATGCCAACAAGAATGATTTATGTTCAAAAATAGCATGTACTAAAGGCTGCTTCATACTTCTGCATCAAACCTACATCGTTGGCTATGCGTCGGTTTTCATTTATACTTCTGCGTCGTTGTCCATGTCGACACGCAATTACACATCCAGACCACTAGTGTCCACAGGAAGGTTGCTGGTGTAACCCACATTATCAAGGCAAAAGCCAAAGAAGGAGTTGTCAGAGAAATATCAGCAGTGATGGTGGCAAATAGACAGCGACTTTTGTTGCAGCTTGAATTGTTGGTCCATCTTTGTTTTCACTGTAGTTATGTTGCAAGCAGAAATGTATACGAGGAAATGCAACGATATCGCAGATTTTTTCTTTTGACCTGAAGGAGGGGTTCTAGCAGACCAATCACAGTGCGTCCATGTAGAATTGATGCGTTGTTACATTTTTGCAGAGGTGCACGTCAGGCTATGCCGTAGGCAGCCTATGACGTAGCTACGGAGTAAGTTCGACGCAGAAGTATAAATCAGCTTTAAGTTTGTTGAAGAACCACTCAACTGCTTATTAAACATCAGTTATTTTTGTGTATGATGACTCGTCACCCCTGGCTTCATGGTATACTAAATTGTCCATCGGATATGCACGTTAGTGATGCGTGGATGGCGGTTATATCCGCGGGCGCTGTGGATAATCCGCGGATCGGGTGGGTCGGGTAATAAAAAAATGCATTCTGATTATTTGCGGGTGGGTCGCGGGTGGATAAAATAAATCATTAATGATGCAAGTATTAACTACATTTTCTAAATTATGAACGTGTTTTAAATAGGCTACAGAAATTGAATAAACTGTAAATTAACATTAAAAGTTATTCAACAAAACATTATTTAGTCAAGAGCAGTAAGTTTTGTTGTTTGATTAACATTAATAAAAGACGGCACAGCTAGGCTGCTGTCACAAGACCTATTTCACGGATCCAATACTGATACTCATGCGTTTTATTTTGCAACTGTTTACATTAACTTAAGACAAACCCGACAGTACTTTCTCAATTTGGTACTCGCAGTACGCGCTTTGGATGTGACTGTGAGCGCACGCGCCTCTGGAGAGCGCGAGTACCGAATGGCTTAAAAAGACGTGAAAATAATAAATTTTTGTGATGATGCAACAATGACCGATCAGGCAATTGACAATTCTGTCGACTGTCCTGAAACGCGAGCTAAAGTCTTCTATCGCAGCGTTCAGCAGCTGCGTTGATGTGAAACGAAAGTCCCGTTCCCGAGAGAAGACCCGGTACAGCTGAATCACTCACGCTGTTTTCATCTGGTTATCTAAATCAGACAAAAATACAGGTGCGGGCGGTTGGCGGGTGGATAATTTATTTTAAGCTGCGGATTCGGGTGACGTTTTAGCTCATCCGCGCATCACTAATGCACGTGTTTAATTTGACTATATTCACTATATTAAGCCATTAAGATTTAACTATTTTAAAGATTTCGTCTGGATGATGACATCACTGAATTCATTGAGGAACTGCCTTTAACTGAAATTTGATTATTTACTATTGTCATTTTGCAATACTGACACACTATTTTCCTATTTAATGCTGTTAAGTTGCTTTGACACAATCTGTATTGTTAAAAGCACTATATAAATAAAGGTGACTTGACTTAAACTTTTATTTAATAAACATATTCACTTATAATTATTCCCTCAATCAAAGCTTTGAAATAATATTTGCCATCACACAGATAAAAAAAAAACTGCATTAATGCTGCTAGGTTTGATGTCATTGGAGCCATAACTGTAACGTGGAGGCATGACAACGGAGTTGAGGATCCAAGTGCAGGCTTTATTTAACAGAGTGGTCAAAACAGGCAAGGTCAAACATCAGCAAACAGGTTTAATCCAGGGCGAGACAAATTAGTAATCCACAAAACAGGTAAGGATCAGGGCAGGCAGTAAACAATCAGATACCAGAAACAGTCCATGGTCAAAACAAGGCAAGGCGACAAGGAACAAGGAAAACACGGGAAACACAGGAACTAGGAACGCTACAGGCTAGACAATATTGAGCAATGAATGAATGGATAAATGGGCTATAAATTGGGTGAGACTGATGGAGGTAACAAGATACAGGTGAATGCCATAAGTGATAATAAGTCTGGCAAAGGATTATGGGAAATGTAGTCTGTGAGAGTGGCAAGAGTCAGGGGTGGAGATCTGGAGATCGGAGCAGGAAACCAGGGCGGAGCCGGCAGAGCAGGAAGCCAGGGCGGAACAGAAGACCACCAGGGTGGAGCAGACAGGACTGAAGATCCCCACGGCGGAGCAGACGGCCACCACAGCAGAGCATATGGGATCGAAGATCTCCACGGCGGTGCAGACGGAACGGAGGACCACTTCAGTGGAGCTGATGGTGCGGGAGACAACCAAGGCGGATCAGGCAGAACTGGAACTGAGAGCATAGAGAGATTAACAATGGCCGCTGCAGCCATAACAGGACAAGCAGAGAGTTCATCAACGGCCTCCTTGGCCGTGGCTGGACAGGCAGAGAGTTCATAAATGGCCTCCTTGGCCGTAACAGGACAGTCAGAGAGTTCACAGTCGGCCTCGTAGCTGGACAGGCAGAGAGTTCAAAGGCAGACGCCGTGCTTCTGGAGGTTCTGCAGTGTAAGCCACCACCTTGGGAGGAGCTGGAGCGGACGCCGCCGCTTCGGGAGGTTCTGCAGTGCAAGCCACCACCTCGGGAGGAGCTGGACTCACTGGAGTCATAGGAACAGGAAACTGCACTCCTGGCCGTGATGAGGGAACTGGAGTCATTGGAACAGGAAATGGCACTCCTGGCCATGACGAGGGAACTGGTGTGGACTCAAGGACTGGAGCGGGCTCTCATACTGATTCGAGGACTGGAGCAGACGCTACTGCCTCGGGAGGTTCTGCAGCGGAGGCTGCCACCTCTGGGGAAACTGCGATGGTGTGTGTGGCCCAAACACATAGAATGGTGACTGCCATTACAGGGAGCACTGAGTCCAGGGGAAAAGTCTCGGTGATGACTAGTGCTGAGGCCCTTGGGATGCCCGCTGCTCTGGCCGACATCAGCGGAAGATCCTCCACACTAGATGCCAGTCTCGGACGCCTTGGAACTGACCTTGAGGCACTGGGAAAAGTTGCCATGACGTGAGGAAACTCTGGAATGGTGGCCATGACGGGACGAGACTCTGGAACAGCAGCCATTACTGGACGAGACTTTGGAACGGCGGTCATATTGTGGATAGGCTCGGGGCTGTCGGCCCCCTTGTGCAGAGACTTTGGGCTGTCGGCCATGATACGATGGGATTCTGGAGTGGTGGACACTGTGGGAGAACTCCTCCTCCATAACTCCCACAGTAAATTGAGAACCACTTAATTGTAAGGCTAGATAAATATAAAATTCCAAAGTCCAGTGAGGTTTGTGCAATGGCATGATCAAACTAAGTGGTTCAGACAGCCCTCCTCGAAAAATCCTCGAAAGATCGTGACAATAACAGTATTGCTGAAATATAATGCCAGTGTTATTTGAACTACACTAATGGTGCATTTTGGTTCTTTTCGGAGCTGGACAGCTGTGATATTGAAAAGAACTGTTTAATGATACTTCTTGTACTTTTGTGTTTCAGAGAAAAAAATAATTGCTTATAGATTAAAACAACATTATAGGGTGAGTAAATGATGGCAGAATTTTCATTTTTCCAACTATTTATTTTAAGACACATTCCCCTAAAACAATCTTGACATTGTTAAAAAAATTAAAAAAAATTCTAGTAAACCAGTGTGCAATGAAATCATACTTGAAGACTGTTTCTGACTGTTCTATCATCAGCCATCTGCCTGTAATTGTGC
Source organism: Sinocyclocheilus anshuiensis (assembly GCF_001515605.1). Lineage (NCBI taxonomy): Eukaryota > Metazoa > Chordata > Actinopteri > Cypriniformes > Cyprinidae > Sinocyclocheilus > Sinocyclocheilus anshuiensis. The sequence continues at coordinate 966,336 of NW_015537935.1, read as the reverse complement.
CTGGCAAACAGTCTTGATACTGGACAGTCTTTTCCTTTCCACATTAAGGCAGATAAACTGACACTCTGTTCTCTTTCACTCTTTCATCACATCCCACAACAGAGCTCTTTGTTGTGCAATTTTATTCAGCTCCCTCTCAACACAAGGACAAATTAAATGAATGAAATTTTTATGCACCTGACTGAACAGTTAAAATACAATAGTGTTGTATGTTATGACACAACTCAGGATAAACAATTACATATTTGAGAAATACATATGCATATTTCTCGTTTTGTTTTTGTCCTGGTGATTATTATTATATTTTTTAGATTTATTTATTTTTTTATTTTTTGAAGAAGAAGTGCTGCCTCCCCTGCCTCCTCAGACAAAACAACCCTCCATGATGCTAAGCTAATTAACTGAACTAGATGTTTACATTTGCTAAAGTAAAATTGGATGATGATTGTTCACAATTTTGTTGTTGTCTGACAACTTTTCTAGTATTTGCTTAACTAATTTAGATCTATTGTTTTGATCTATTATCGTTTTAATTCACAATGCAACAATCTTATCACTTAAAAATAGTAATATCACACCTCTGTTCAACAAGCTGCACAGTTTGAGGTATAAATTTCCATAGCAGAAAAAAATCTGAGGAGAAATCTCAGATCTCAGAAAAAAAATCTAATAAGTATGAGCAATACTAGAAGAAGAACAAGAATATGTAATTCACTTACATAATGATAGATTTGGTACTTTAGTGCCGTAAGAACACCAGTGCATTTAGAAACACCTCTGGAAAATTTTAAGAAGTGACAGCAACATTCAGGTGCTCCCAGTCAAAGAGCTTGGTATCAAAAACATTTGAGTTGCAAATGTTTGCACCATCTGTCAGTCACACATACAGATTCTCACTACTTCTCATTCAAATCATACAGGTGATTTTTCATTTAGGGGCACTTTTAACAACTTGAAAGTTTGAAAATCCATCTTCTTTATATTTCATTTATCACATGTCCTGGAATAAAAATCTGCTCATGACCTCCTATGTGAGGAATAACGTATGATAAAAAAATAAAAATAAAAGAATAAAAAATAAAAATTTTCACATTTTGGAGAAAAGGATGGAAGTCTTGAACTTCCCAACAAAATTAACTAGCAATCAATTAGCTTGGAATATTTAAAAATAAAAATAACTGAAGATGTAAAAATCTTAAAATTAATTTTAAGAAGCAAAATAATTCAGTGTAGTTGTTGTGAAGACAGAAGAAGTTGTTGTTTTATAGCTCTGTGTTGTCACTGAATGTCAACAACTGACTCGTTTGCTTTTTTTATGAGGCAATGACATCTCAGGTTACACATGTAACCATGGTTGCCCTGAGAATAGGGAACTAGACGCTGTGTCCACCAGGGGCCGCTATGGGGAACATCTTTAGCGTGACCAGTGTCTGAAGCATGAATGCAAAAGCGACAATGAACTTGACATTGGCAGGTGGCAGCCTATGACGTCACTACTGGTGCGACTGCAAGTATAAAAAGGCACCTGTGGAACAGGCGTAAGCAGGAATACCTGAGGCATGGCAAAGAGACGCAGCATCTCGTTCTCTGTTCTCAGGGAATCATGGTTACATGCGTAACCTGAGACATTTCCTTTCGAAAGGGAATCTACGCTGTGTCTCCTTGGGGCCGCTATGGGGAACGGAATACCCATGCCATCATGAGTCAACACAAAGGAACGAACAACCCTAAATCCACCAGCAGTCATTGACTATAAAGCACCTGAATGGAGGCCTCAACAAAGTGAGTGAAGCTTAACTATTCCGGCGCCCCGCAGCGTGGAAGCCTCAGAACTCTCATGGTGATAGGAAGTCTACCAACACTCCACATTAAGATCAATAGCCAAAGAGGTTCCCAGAGAACCTCCAGCACATTAATCTACCACACTACCATGTGGCTCCAAGAGTGAAGGTCTCAGCATAACGACTCTCTAAAGCGAGAGGAGACTAGTCTACACTCAACGCCAGAGACAGATACTGAGGCTCACAGGAGAGCCTACATACTAATGTCACTGTCTAAGCGGAGCTCTCTCTAAGTGGAGCAGGATGACTCTCTTAAATGAGAGGAAGCCTAATGACTCTCACCAAAGTTAGAGAGCTCTAAGAGTGGAGGTCTTGACTGCTGACTGCGTTTGTGCTTGATCACTTCCCTTAAATCCTTCTTCTTTCTCCTTGACTTGCATCTCCTCTGTGACCTACTCCTCCTCCAAGGAGGGCCACGAGTTGTGACGCTTATCACCTGGTCCTGTCTTTGACCCTCAGACCAAGACGGGCCAGGTGCCCCCTCGTGTTTGAGCATTGACAAGGATCGGTGTGGTATGAATGACTTGTATGAGCATGGCTTTGCCTCCTTGAATTTATCGACCACCGTCTTAGCGGATATGCTGAATAATTCGGAAGGCAAAACCGGTGCATCGAGAAGGAAGCACTTTTCTTTCTCTTCGATGTCCACCAGGTTGGTGGCCCTGAGAGTAGGGTTGGGCCGATAGATGATCCCCCCCATACCCCCCGCAATCCGCCGCATCCCAATACCGTGTTCGGAAAGAAAATTACGTGTAGGCGGAACCCCTAAAGGGAATAAATACTAGATGGGAGGAAAACATATATTTCAATATATATAATATTTTTCCTCGCAGTTACATCATTTTATACTACATATATATTTCGGGCATCGGGCATATTATACCTGGCATTGAAACTGGCATCGTGCTTTTGAATGCATGATCGCTTTTTAGTTTCACTTTTGAGATTCGCGATCGCACGTACTCTGTTTATACTATGGAGCGGCAGTACTTACCACACATTTTACAAGATTATATGTTTGTCAGTGGTACTGAGGATCTGCAAATCATTCGCCATCGTCGTCAGTCATTGCTCCTTACTCTGTCTATGTGGTAAGTGAAATTGTATGTACTATAATGTAACAGGCAACCGTTACACCGTATCTTCACCAGACGCGACGCACCGCATCAGCGACAGTCTGTCTACACTGGACGCGACAAAGCGACTGTTGAAAATCATTTGAAATTTGTGTCGGCACGTCATAAATAGAGTGCGGAAGCAGTTTACTGTCGGGGATTTGTCGTGTCGCGCCGCACCGCATCCAATGTAGACAGCATCACTGATTATAATGAGTTCTATACACTGATCTATATATAATGAATCTCTATTATAGATCAGTGGTTCTATAGTATTTTGTCGCGCCGCGCCGCTCGTGTCTGGTGTAGACACTGTGTTAGGAATCGTTGTTTGTTTTCCCTTTTCCCTTATAAAGATTCACGCTTCGGGCACACCCCCTAACTCCGCCCCACCGCCGATGTCATTGTCCATCGCGATGTTTCACTGTAGACATCGTCCGATGCCAATTTGTAGACATTGTCCAACCCTAGCTGAGAGCCAGATCTGTGGTGCGGCGCATCTCATCCACTGCCTCACGGGAGATATCCTGACCCTGCTCCAAGTCTTTCAGCAGATCTGCATTATTTGCCTGCAACACAACCATTGTGTGCAAGGCAGCACCACCCTGACCAGCTGCCCTACCATTCAAATGGGATGTACTCTGAAGCGGTGTGGATGGCAGGGCTGGAGCCTTCAGCGTCAATGTCACCGCAGCCAAGAGATAGCTCGCAAGCATATTCTCGATTGGGGGCATCGAGACACATCCATGCTCACACATCCCCTCGACATCAGCCTAATTCGCATGCTGGAACCGATGAATGCAGGCCAAATATGGTTTATCCCATGCTTCTCAATTTCTGTATGGAGATCAGGAAGGACTGGGAGGCTCACGGGAACTGGGCGGTTATATCCGGATAAAAATCGCTCGTCGAGTCTACTTCTAGTGACTTCCCCTTTCCCGCGCTTCCATTGAAGCTCTAGCCTCTCAGTAACATGATCCATAACCTCCAGCAGTTCCTCATATGCGGGGCAGGCAGGCTGAGAAGGCTCAGAATTCCCTTCTTCGCCCTGACCAGCAACATCCTGCTCACCCTGGCTGGAAGCCAGCAGATCACTTCCTGCTGGATCAGAGAATGTGAGAGACACCACATCCTCATCCAGCAGGTTACTCTCGTCAGCCGCTGATGAATACGAGAGATTCACACCTCTCTAAACTCGTCAGCAAGCTCCATTGGAGAACCCCACGATTTTAGTCTCTTCGCTGCCTCAGCAGCGGCAGGACCCGAACCGCAGGGGGGGGCAGATGTTTGTCCCAATTCCCCCGAGAGGATGTTGCTATGCAGTTGCTAGGGTATTTGGGATGGTTGCTATGCAGTTGGTAGTGTCTTCTTGGTGGTTGTTAGTAGGGATGTGTGAAAGATTATAAGATTATAGATATATAGATTATAAAGTAGGGATGGTTGCTTGCAGAAGTCATGTGTGCTGATGTTTTGTTGCAGATCTATGACTCCACCCCCTGAACTTTCCCTTGGCCTTTATCGTGCTCTCTCATTGTAGGTCGTCGCCAATGTCATTTTCAGTCAAAACACATTTCACACTGCAGGACTCTGAGTTGGTGCTTCTCTCAGATTGCATCTTTGGTAACACACTACGTGATTGTCACACACATGAACCAGCACCGATTTGCCTCAGATTTTGGGCGTTTGTCTGCGACTAATTTCTCAAGCCAACATAATATTTGTAGATGTTTGGCAACAAGCCTAGCCATAATATATTTGGCAACAAGGAGGGTGAACCAACTCCAGGGTAAAATAAAATATGTTTAATGGGATATCTATCGCAAGTTTAAGCACTCTCTTAAAAAAAAAACTATCGTTATAATCACTGAAGCTGTCTACACTGCGAAATGAATCCCTTACTTACATCGTACATACATCTGCACTTTGTTGTTTATAATGAGAGACTTCGCGGAACTGAGTCATTGAACGTGCGCTCATTCAACAAAGCTAATGAGTTTCAGCGATGACTCATCTGAACGCCTCTGATTGGCCACAGCATTCCTAAGCTCAACAGAATCGTGTGTGATTGGTTATAAAGCGCAACACTGTAAAACCACCTAAAATGAAATACGGTGCAACATGAGTAAATCTTAATTTAATGCCACAGTCGACACTTTCTATTAATTTACACTTTGTTAGCAACAGACGTGATAGATTTAATTTGTTTGTGCAGGGGCATTTTTGTCCAATTTAGTGGCATTTTTGCCCCAAGACCCCAGCCTTCCCCAGCCTTACACACGCTCCGCCTATGTTTGGCAATAAACAGAATCCAAATATCTATCTCTATCCATTGTAGGGTTGGGAACCGAGAACCGGTTCCGTTTTTTGAAAAGAACCGGAACCGTGAGCAATTTATAAGTTTCGGTTCCGAAAACGGTTCTGGTGCGACACGTGACCAAGCACTGTGAGCAGCCTTGCGCCGGCATTTCCCTTAAAGGATGTCACAAACCAAATAACAAAAAACGCCGCCCTGCCTCTTTAATTACTGAGTACATAATTTCCTATTACGCGCACTCTACAGACGCGCCGCGTCGTGTCTTTAACTGCCTAAGACATCGTTTTCCACGACTGTACGTGCACTCGCGTCTTTGATAACTGTGCACGTTGTTTTGTCTGAATGTACATGTACCGGCAGTGTGCAGTTCCTGCCGCCACTAAATTACATTATATTTGTCCCATATTGTCATTAATATACATACTGACTTCAAGTTGGACCACTAAATAGACTCCTATTGTTCTGTAAGTATGAGGGTTACATTATTTAGTGTACAGGTCATTTCAAGAGTGATAAACAAAGTGATGTTAGATATTTGTTTTCATGCATTTTAAATGTTTAATAATGTGGAAACCACTCATTGCATCACACCATCTCCTGACTGCATTATTATTTGTAAAATAGGATTTTAAGTTTGCCAAGATGGAGGAATGTATAAAGGACGCTGTGGCAACACTAGAGAGGTTACCGAGTGTTTCGTGAGGAGAGACAAAAAATGGGCAAAACAACTGGAACAGATCAGGAAGCCAGAATTTGCCATCTCCCCTCCCACTACAACGACCAGCCCAGTGCCACCCACGTCGACCCCTGGCTTTCCTCCGGCCAATGTTCCCACTGCCTCAACCACTTCACAAACCGTCAACAGAGCAACCGATTGAGAATCCTGTGCCCCCACTCCAGCCGGGCCAGACTTTACCGCCATATTCTCCCACCTTCCCTTCTCCAGGAACTCACCAGCTCGCAGGGTGATGATGACACTCTGCAAGGACTTACCATCTCTCCCTCCACACCACCGACCAATGGGATCTACGTGCAGGGCCAACACGGATTGCTGTGTCGGTGGATCTAGAATGACAAGGACAGCTATAAGATACAGCTCATCATCCCAAAGTCCCTGGTATTACAAACCATACAGCACTTCCATCAGAGGACCCAGGATCAACACCATGGACGGCTAAAGACCCTCCTTCGAATCCTGGACGTTACCTGGTGGCCCACGATCCACGGAGACGTCTGGAGGGTCGTCGGGGCCTGCAAGTCATGTGGTGTGGAGACCAAGGAGTGTGTCCTCATCGCCCCTAACCAGAAACCACCTCACAATCACCAACCACCTCACCATTCATCCATCAAAAAGACCCCCAAGCCAGTTTGGAGGAAACGCCAGGGGGGCAGGCCCGACCAGCGTGGCTGGGTGCAATGTCATCCTGGGAGGATCGGTGCCACCTACCTTAGGACACCCAGGCTGGTATGGGACTCAACCTCTCTCTAGTGTTCACCTAAATTCCTCCGGCAGACTAGTGCCTGTGTGGCAAGGCCTAGTTTGACCTTATTACAAAGACATTTTAAATCACACATTCAAGAGGACACCTACCACAGGGGCAATGGCTGACAGGACCTTAAAGGGCTAGTTCCTTCCCCCGGGAGTCACAGACTAAAGGGGGGGACTATGTGACTCTGTCACACAAAGATACATGTTTTTACCGCTCAATATATATTAAGATGGTTTTATATCTATATATTCGAGTTTTAATGGTTTTACATGTTGTCTTAGCCATTTTAATCCTCTTAATTATTTGATGTGTGTATGTCTATAAAATGTTCCTGGGTCTGCCTGATTCCTGATCACTCACATGACAGGAATAAGAAAGTAAACCAGTACAAAGCAAGCAGCATTTCAAACAATCAGGGTCACACTCAAAATATTAGGGAAGCATCCAAATGGACTATGTGAACAATGCAAAGTAGAAGAAACAGTAACCCATGCAATTCTTGAATGTAAGAAATATAAGGGAGGAAAAAAGTAATATGATAGTTGAAATCAAGAAGAATGGAATTCAGGTGGTACATGTTAAATCTTTAATAAAATGGGCAAGTGAAATAAATAGTAAAGCTTTCTTAAATTTTCTTAAAAGGACGGGATTAATAAGTAGAATGTAACTCTCTGTTCCACACTCCGGAGCAGAAGGTGGCGGTAATGCAGCCATGTTAAGTGTTTATGTTTTTCTACAGGAGGAAAACGCTTAACGAGAGACTTTGCACATGCGTTCATATTCTGCTGTTCTGTGGCCACGGATTTGCGGGTCTTGTCTTTTTCTTGCAGGACCCTGTATGTTATAGTACTAAATTATTTTTAATCATTTAATCACCACCACAGCATCTTGTCTCCATTGGCAACACGCACGATTTGTGTCGATTGCAAGTGACGTCGCAGGTAGCGGAGAGTGCAAGTGGCGATTGCAAGTGACATTGTAATTTAGTTTCTTTTTTCTTGTCTTCACCACCTGGCTACTGTTGTAAAAATGTTGAGAAATTCAAACAAAAAGTAATAAAAAATAGAACAAAATAAAAAATAAATACTGCAAGTGAGGTCGCTAGCGGAAGCGCAAGTGTCTGAGAATGCAAGTCTGAGA
>NW_015537935.1:946207-957098 GCF_001515605.1 Sinocyclocheilus anshuiensis | reverse complement strand
TGTTCTGTGTGTGACATCAAAGTACCGCGAGAGCGATTAGACAGCATTTTTAAAATGTTTGTTTTGATGTCAAATAAGTCTTGCTGTTTTGCTTTTTTGTTAAAGCAGTGTTGCTGTTGTAAAGTTATACATCTACAGTTGTGTTGCTGTGTTTTAAAGCAGGTTTTAATTTTTTTTTTCTTTTTTCCTTATCACTCTGTATTTACAGGATTTCACTGTCCACTCTGTTCAAATGTGGATGAATGGCTATACATAGATGTGTGCACACACTGTCAGAACTGTGTGAGATCACTACCATCCTGCTTTTGTGGGGGTGGGTAGGGGTGTTCAATAATGTTTGTTTTTTGTTTTTTTCCCCATAGGTTTTTAACATTCTAAAAGCTCTTTATTCCAAATATACTACAAGGTGTATTCAGCTAAGTACTTTTAAAAGCAAGTACTTCTGTACTTGTACTTAAGTAAAAATCTGTCTTTACAACTTTTACTTGTAATGGAGTAATATTTGACCAGCAGTATCTGTACTTTCACTCAAGTAATGGAGTTGAGTACTTTGTCCGCCTCTGCTGCGAGTGCAAGTGCAAGGCTGCAGCCAGACCCTTTTGCGAATTCCAGACCTTCAGCCATCAGTCTTAAGGTCTGGCTAGGCGAGACTAGGCAAATTAATACTAAAGAAAAATGTATGTAATATGAGATTACTTCGGCTTCGAAATGACAGACACCAAGCAAAAAAGGTCACTTTAATTTGTAAGAGCTGTGTCACAACACATATCAAGAGCTCCCTTATTGGTTCTGCTTTCAGTACTGGAGAATAAAAGATACATTCTTAGATGTTTTTATTAGTACATGAACGTTACCTTGCACATTTTATCTCCCCAACAGATTCTAATTTGCAGCTTGTGTCTCTGAATGCTTCTCATACTCGCTCCTCTCTGACGCGTCTCACGGAGGAGCCGTTTAAACTTGCCGCACACACGCAGCCTGTCTCGTAATGCTCGATTATACTCGCGCGCGGCTCTGCACCCACGAGCGCATCTGGCAATATGGACGAGGCTTGATGCACGCGTGCAACCTGTGTCAACTCGCGCCTGGCTCCGCGTCTAAAACAAGTGTAAATTCAATCTGACTACTTTGATCATTTCACTTGGATGAAATGAAACATTCAGCACATTTTCCACTTGTTCTTAAAATCCCAAATACTTAAAAATGAATAAATCAGCCTATGTAACCAATGTAATACTTTAATAATTGACTAAAGTAATACAGTTCTTTATTTACACAAAATAAACTAATCTTTCCTGTGAAATTCAGTAATTAAGTAAATTCTGTAAAAGTAGTAATATCATTATAATATTCCCTGTTGAAAAAATAAATAAATAAAATAGAACCCCTCCCAAAACACAATAGAAAATTTTATGGATTTAAGTGTTATAATGGTAATTATATTGGCTTTAATGTAAACTATAATGGTGTCTACTGGTATTTGATGGATTCTAGGTGATATGTAATCTGGCAGATGGGAAACAACAGAACAACAGTAGCCTAATTCCTATTGGAATAATGCCCAAAACGCACTACAAAAAGGAATTTTGTAATTGTTTTAATGGAAACCATAAGAATTTCTGTGATAGTTTCTATTATTATTATTATTATTATTATTATTGCAGCAGGGTACTGATACCCATACTGTGCTGCACACTATTGACAATATTAAGCTGAAGCTTGACTTTGCTAAATTAAAATCGTAAATCAAATTGCAATCGCAATATCTGTCAAAAATCGCATTTTTCCCCAAATCGCACAGCCCTATCGAGAACGCCCACTAGCAACCTCATCGCCATCCCCTGGCGACATGCAGCGACAAAAGTCGCATTGCATTGACAGTGACAGAAATTTCAAATGATTTTCAACGATCGCTTTGTTGCGTCAGTTGTAGACAGACTTTAGCTGTTGCGGCGCAACACGACAACCGTCGTGTCCGGTGTAGACACGGTGTTACGTTTTTTTTTGCAAAAGGTGATTTTCAAATTGAAGTAGCTTCTATTATTTTGTTTACCTCATCAGCAGCTCGCGCAGTGTTGGTTGCTTGGTAACAGACCTGAGAGTGGATTGTCGAGCTTGATAATGCAATTTAAGATTTCCTAACTAGAGATAAGATACGATTTTGGAAGATAGGATAAGAATCCCAAATCAAGTTAAGATTTGCTTCTGTAATATGAATTTCTGAAAAATCCTAATTTAACATATCACATCTTAAATTAAGCTCTAAGATAAGAAACTTTCTGTAATATGCCCCCAGAAGAGCAAAGGTTATGCCTTCTTAACACAGAATGTGTTTACAATCTTTGATGACTGAACTCACTGTCTATCTTCCCTTTTTACAGTCCACATTTGTGTGTTTTGTAAGAACTAAATAAACCAACATGCATTAAGTCTCTAAATAAGAACAATACACCTCAGAGGATCAAATACTTTCAAGTTGAACTTGTTTTTCAGTCTTGTGGCAGAGGTCTGTAGGAATGCCTGACTGAACTTGCAACTCCCCGGGGTGTTTTTTTAACTGTTTGGGAGGGAGATGTCACATGCACTGTTTGCATAAACACTCAAATATGTGTGCATGTATCTTTGTAATATTGTGAGCTTGTAAATCTGCTAGATACACTGCGTAGACAGGTGGTAGAAGTGCAATTTTGACAGCCACATAAGGCCAGAAAACACAAACGTCAACTATGCAAATTTTACGAGTGGACTATAAAAACCTAATTTGGGCTGACAGTCAAACTGAGGTAGCAGATGACACATTTATCAATCCAAAGATACCATGCGAGCCTGCCTGACTTTGAAAAGTAGTGATACTCATGAAAGTGGCCAGACATAGTTTATTTTCAATCAGCGACAGCCTGTTGGTCTGAGTAGGGCTCAGCTTTATGCAAATGAGCAGTGACAAGCAATAGGACAACAGTGATGCACCACCTTATTGTTTGAATACTTCAACCTGATTTTTAGGGAGTAAACATTTCAGTGCAGTGGAGCATTTTTGACAATGGAACAGCCAAAGAAATGGCCAACTCCGTGGCCAGTGCACTAACTACATAAATAGGGAGTCGTTTAAGGAACATCCTAGAACTGCTTCTAGACTTGTGCATGTGAGTAATTATCTTAATTCAGTCTCAACAATCTTCATTCAAAGATGCTACTAGCTGGATCAACCTGAATGTTTAATGATTGTGCACAGAGGCGACCAGAAAAAAATAATACTCAAGTAAAGTACAGATACTCAAAAAGTGTACTTAAGTACAATACTCAAGTAAATGTACTTATTTACTGTCCGCCTCTGATTGTGCATGACTTTTATCAGTCTATTCTTTTTAGTGAATCATCCACATCTTGCACATAGTGTGCTTGACATAAATGTTATCACCAGCAGAGGCTACAAGAATTGTTTACCCCTTGTGCAACCCAAAATTTCTAGCCTCATACACACTTATCAGAGAGTGTCATCTACGCATCTGTGGAAATGACTGCAGTAATTGGTGGATGCACCAGGTGGCAATTGGTCTGAGCTGTTACTGAATTAACCTGACTCAGTTACTTAACTGTAAATTGTATGCAGCATGCCAAATAAAGATGCAGATGATATGCTGCAGCAACACCTAACAGGACCAGCCAAAAGTGAGAGAGAGTTATATTACTACAACTGATTACTTAATCCATATCCACCTTGAAATGAACCAATACCTGTTACTATTCTTGATGTTGTCATGCTGTGGAAAGTCATTGAACTAATGTTTTGAATCGTTTGAAGTATTTTCTGTTCTGTGTGAATATCTCATCGCCTTAAGAGACTGCTGACGGCAGTAGTTGCATTTCTCAAAAGCACAAATGAACCAAAATTCCTCATTTATGCACACACAAAAAAATCAAAAACCTCAAAGACTCAAAAATTAAACGTGCTTAAAAGGCTAGAACACCAGACAACCAAATATTCTACTGTACATAACGCCAAATAGTACTTATATGAGACATTCATTCAAATTACATAAGAAGCCGCTACGCTTGTGCTTGATTTTGATCTGTAATAGTCAATATAGCAGTACAATCGAACTACAGTATATGAAAACATGACATAACTGCGATCGCTCTTTCATACATCAGTCAGTAGATGCCCTGACATTGTCTGCGTACTTTCATGACGTGATTGTCAACGAATATACACAGGTATTGCTTCAGTGTCAATTGTCCTTTTCTCAGTTTCCTCACCCACATACATTACATTTACGATGTATTCGGCTATAATATCCATTGATCAAAAGGCTGTATTGGTTTTACGCATGCATGATTTTTTCTTTTCTTTTTTGTAATCCGTACGCGCACTAAAGCTGAAACAAGCAATCGTACTGTAGCCTACACAGCAGTGTTGCGCATGACATAACCTTTCTAGATCTGATGTTTCTACTCTACTGCAAAACAGTACTAATCATAATTTACAAATGCACGGGCTTTTCGATTAATTGTACATTAAAATACAACACGTTGACACGCAGCCTGTCACTCACCTGGGCTAGCTATCAAGCGCACGTCCAGGTGGATCATGGAGATTTCAGAGTAATGAAAGCAAGCAGTCGATGCGATTCGGTCCCGCCCAGATCCCGTCGACTTCTTCTCGGCAAGGCACCGACCAAATGATACAAGAGCAACAGAGCACGGTAAAGGGAGGGACATTACTAGGAGGGTTATAGAGAGATAGAGAGAGTCTGAGAAGTGTTCAATGTGTTTACAACCATGGGGAATAAAGTTTTATTACTGAATGACTTTAGCGGGGGAAGCCTTTTTTGTTTGTTTTGTAATTTGTGTCAAAATTTTTATGGGCACAATCAGTTGAAACCAAATGCACTTCTAGCAGTTAGCTAACATGAACATTAAAAGATGTTCAACAGTATGTAACCTATATATAAATGTATATATATATAATTATGAGAGGGGTCTTTTTTCCAATTGAGCACCTGTCCCCAAAAACGTATATGCAAAAATAAATAAATAGACCGTTTTACCCACCCAACTGTACAATCTAAATCTCAATCATTGTTTATGAGACAGAAAAGACGGTTGCTTTGAAAAGATGGAAAATGGAGAGCATTCTGTAACTAGCCCAAAGAGAAAGTCTGGCAGAGACCAGCGAATGCTGTGCAGTCCATAAAAAGAAGTGCTGAAGCAGGACAAGTTCTGATTAAATGCACTTATCAGTTCAGTTCATGATAGCTGTCAGTGCAAAATGCCCAAACAAGACCTGGACAGGCAATCAATTTTCCATCCACCAGAGGGCTTTAAAAACACATCAGCTGTGTCAGCTTGGAGGATGTGTTTTAGTTCATTATTATAATTTTTTCATAATCCCCTTTTTGGTGAGTTCATGTTAGCATGTCCGCAGTCTAAGAAACTCATCTTTCTGTAAAACATCTTGTTAATATTTGGAAGGGGCTGAGTGATTGAGTAATAATTGTTGCTTCTTTTGGAACACCCTTTGTGTTTGGACTAAGCTTATGATGTCTAAATTTAAAATCAACTAGGTTTTGGAACAGAGCATCTGCTATATCTATGTATCTCTCTCTCTTTATTATGGAGAATTTCAATTTCATAAGCTGTGCATTTGCACTCATGATAAACCGCCTTAAGGTCATATGAGGGTTATGGGTGTGTGTTCTCCGAGGAGTGTTTGCATGAGGAGACACACCCTGTCACGAGTCACCACTCATGCATGATCCAGCAGTAGTTTGCTTGGTCACAGCTGCACAGGATTGACCTGTGCATCCTGAACTCTGGCCTTGCCCCTTCCCAACTGGCTAGCATCTTCTAAACACAAAAAAAAATATTTTACCTTGTTTTACAGTCACTTTTTCAAATGTTTAGTTATGAGTGTGTAAGTATGTACTTAAGTCAAACTGAGAAATGTCTGAATGTCACTGCATTAGATAAATTATCAAAGTAAATGGGATTTATTTTAAAGAAAGATTTCACAAGCACATTTTCCTCCTTTAAAAACATTTCAGAAGATTGTTAGGTTTTGAACAATAAAACAGTAACAACTGTTCAAAATATTTATTCAATTCCTTAACCACCACTAGCCGTTCTGACCCTGCAATGAATATGGTCAACAGAATATGAAATCATGATCCTCACAGGACTTCTGATTTTGAATAATATAAATAATAAATACAATTAAAATTGTATTTACTATTGAACACAATTTTGTTTCGTAGATACGATATTTCGTTCTGGGTATACAATGTCTGTGATATTCAGATCTATGAAGCACAACATTAAAGGTCCGGGAGTAAAAATCGTAGTTATTTTTTTAATTAATTATTTTTAAATTGATTTTGACCAAAAACAATAATACATTAATCTTTTGAAAAAGACCAACAATGAACTGATAGGTGATAGTGTACGCGTTTGTAGATGCCATAAGTCAGTATGATTTTAACTTAAATTACTGATGGAGAACTATACTAACCATAATCCTAAGAGAGATCCACCCAACAGAGAATTTGCTGTTACCATGGAAATGAAAATCATGCTAATAGAGCTCAGTAGTGACATCTACTAATATATATATATATATATATATACAGTGGGTACGGTTTCAGTTTTTCTTTTTTAATAAATCTGCAAAAATGTCAACAATTCTGTGTTTTTCTGTCAATATGGGGTGCTGTGTGTACATTAATGAGGAAAAAAAATTAACTTAAATTATTTTAGCAAATGGCTGCAATATAACAAAGAGTGAAAAATTTAAGGGGGTCTGAATACTTTCCGTACCCACTTTATATATATATTTTTTTTTTTTTTTTTTTACAGAGTATCACATCTTGAATTCATCTTGGGGTGAGGGATTAATTTTGATGAGGGATTAATTTTACAAAAATCGACAGTTTTTATTATTTTCAAATGCTTTTTTCATAAGTCAGAGTTTGCTAAACCAGAACTTTCATACACAGCAAAGATTCTTTATGCATATGCTTGCATTCTCATGTTTTTACTCGTCACCATTCACATGCTGTATGGATGTGAATGGTGTACAATAAAACAGTACAATAAAATTGCCGCTTGGTTACCAAATATGATCAAAACCTATTGCTAAATGGCTCAGAAAACAATACAATTACAATTAGTTATAACATAATTTGTTTTGATGACACTTGTTTTGTTATGTAATGCAATCCAAAATAAGAAAACATACAGGAAGTTTCTTGAATTTGAGGAGATGATGAAAACACTCAAATATAATGCACAGAAGACTGAAACATGCAATATGGCACTAATGACTTAAACATAAGAGGCAGAATAATCTTATTCCGAGGTGATACATATATGAATAAACTCAGATATAAAAAAAATGCACAAGAACTAGGTACCAAAAAGCAGAAATGTGATGGAGATGGAAATAATGAAGATGAAAAATCCTACTCTGATGTGAGCCAAATAAAATGCAAAAACCCTCATATAAAAATGCACAGGAACAAGATGCTTACAAAGCAGAAATTTGAGTAGATGACACAATCATGGAAGAATAAGGCACCAATAACTCAAATATATATGAGGGAAAAATACCTCATCTTGTGAGCTAAAAATTATGCATAAAATTCCAAAATAATAAAACATTAACAGCAGCAACATATGTGAAAATTCAAACATAAGGTATTAGTCACTTAACCATAAGAGGAAAAAATATCTTGTTTAGAAATGTGAGATGATGTGAACAATGACTTAACAATGTCAGCGTAACAAACAAAAGAAAGTATCAACAGTGTCTTCCTTCGGAGAAATGAAAGTTGACACAACTGAGACATGAGACAGTTCTGAGAGAAAGGAGCCCAAAATGAGAATGGGTTGTGAGAAACATGGAAGAACTCTTTATAGTCTTACTTGTCTTTTATGAAAATGTTTTATTGCTTAGAGTTTTTTTTATTTGTTTTTGATTACACTACGGTTTTTAACCTTTAATGGTCAGGTCAGTAGGAGGAGAGACAGGAAACAATGGGAGATGGAGAAGTCAAAATGTCCTAACTCTGACCTCAGTGTGTTCCAGTCAATCACACCACAAGATGGCGCCATGACTCAACAAAAACATTTAGTAACGTTCATTATGTAAAGCAGGGGTGTCAAACTCAATTCCTGGAGGGCTTGAGCTCTGCAGATGCCTTGTCCCTACCCTAACCCTAACCACTTGACTACTTATATGACGTATTTCCTGTATTTGGTCCAAGTGTTCAAGTGAGCATGAAGACCACAAGTGTGTGTAGAACTTTTCATTACCTGATAGGACAAGTGTTGTAAAAATGCAAGTGTTTACAGAGCTTTATTTTTATTTGCAATACTTGCATTTTAAAATCAAATTATATGTAATATCTAATTATTATTAATATTTAACATACATTGGAAAGGTTTCCGAGACCTCTTGCAAGATCTTGGCAAAAATTCTCACAATTTATTTCCAGAACATGATGCATACACCAAGCCTCGAATACTGCTCCAGCACTGCGCTTTGGCGTTTTTAAGACCTGGGACAGTCTTGCGCACTTCCTGTCACGCGCACGCGCTCTCAAGTGGCCAAGACCGCAAGTGTGGGTATTCGGACAAGGCAAGAGTTTAGATTCAACCCTAATTAAACACACCTGATCCAACTAATCAAGTCCTTCAGGCTTATTTGAAAACTACATGGTATGTTTTGGAGCAGGGTTGGAACAAAACTCTGCAGTGCTCCGTCCCTCCAGGAATTGAGTTTTACACCCCTGATGTAAAGCAACGTTCAGGCTCTCCCAAAATCAGTTTATTGTCGTTTGTTGTTCAAAACTTGTAAACTATCTAATGACAAATATAATGGTATACTGTTCCAAACAGTAGTGCTAGATAGCTGTCTATCAGTATAAATAACAGCACATGACATTCTACTCTGAGCTATCCACGTCCTCAAAATGATGCATTTCTAAGGCAACATCAATGCCTAAGTTGAAAGCCTAAATAAATCTGCGGCGGTCAGGTGGTACAGCGGTCATGTTGGCCTAGTCATAGCTCTCAGAAGATTCCCAGCTAGCAAGTTATAATTACGACTTCTACAAGGACGTGAGTGCTTTGGCGTTGATAATGTTGACATAAAAATACTATACAAATGCATTAACTAAACAATAGCATTTTGGGGGCCTGAATATGCAGACTTTTGAAAAAAGGTTTTAAAGTTTTTGAAAACGATACCATTATTGTCTTTGTGTAAACTAAAAACATGCATTCGTGAAAACAGTGTTTGCTCTGGCCCATTTTTGAATCAGACCCAGTCTCAGCCTGCACTCACGCCTGAATGGGTACTTAGCCAGAGGCTTTGTCCATCCTAGAGCTAGTGGCAGAGCCAACTGAGACTGTTGCAGCTTCCTCAAAAAAGGGAGGAGAAGAAGAACTCCTTCTTCATTCCTTTGCTCTCTTAGTAGTTCCAAGTCTCTGGGTCCCACTGGTCCCTGATGTCTCAAGTCCGTTGGTCCCAAAATTCAGTGGTTCTCAGAGGGACTACAGGACTGCTGTAATGTCCTACTGGTTGGCTTTCCAGCCAATGCAACCAAGCCTCTGCAGAAGATCCAGAACAGAAGGCTGAATGTTTGATCTTAAATCAGCCAAAAAAGACGCACATCCCACCCCTCGTGATCTCTCTCCACTGGCTCCCAGTTGCAGCCACAATCAAATTTAAGGTTTTGATGCTGGCTTTCAGGACTGCCACTGGAAGCTTGTTCCTCTTGGGGACGAAAAAATGTCCCCACAACATCAAAACTTACTTGAATTACTATACTTGTGGGGACATTTGGTATACCAGGTACACAGGGAATACCAGGTACACACATATCCTCTTCTTTTTTTCTTCTCTGCATTTCTCCTCTGCTCTAGCTTAGTCCAGTGGTCCCAGGGCTCCTCCATCCCCCTGGCTCCACCTTGGTCCTCAGAATCAGAATCAGAATCAGAATGAGCTTTATTGCCAGGTATGTTTACACATATAAGGAATTTGTTTTCGTGACAGAAGCTTCCACAGTGTAACAGAATGACAGTGACAGAACAAAAGACACAGATAATAAACAATAAAAAAAAATAAAAAATAAAAATAGAACAAGTAAATAAGGAATAAAAATATACAAATCGACAATTGTATGTACAGGTATATAACAATAGACAGTTGTATGTACAGGTATATTACAGGTGCATCTCAATAAATTAGAATGTCGTGGAAAAGTTCATTTATTTCAGTAATTCAACTCAAATTGTGAAACTCGTGTATTAAATAAATTCAATGCACACAGACTGAAGTAGTTTAAGTCTTTGGTTCTTTTAATTGTGATGATTTTGGCTCACATTTAACAAAAACCCACCAATTCACTATCTCAACAAATTTCAGTTTCTGCCTGTAGGTCGGTATAAGATGAACCAAACAGTGATCAGAGAGTCCTAAAGCGGTCCGTGGAACAGAGTGATATGCATTCTATATTGTGGTGTAACAGTGATCCAATATATTACTGTCTCTCGTGGGACATGTGATGTGCTGTCTGTATTTTGGCAGTTCACAGGAGAGATTGGCTTTATTAAAGTCCCCGAGAATGATTAAAACACAGTCCGGGTATTGTTGCGCTGTCTCTGTGATCTGATCAGCAGTTTCTGTAAAGCGGAACTCACGTGCGCTTGCGGAGGAATGTAAACACTGACGAGAATGAATGAGCAAAACTCCCACGGCGAGTAGAAAGGCTTACAGTTAATGAAGAGCACTTCTAGATCTGAACAGCACATCTTCTTTAACACAGTTACATCTGTAC
The DNA here is from genome assembly GCF_001515605.1 of Sinocyclocheilus anshuiensis. NCBI lineage: Eukaryota > Metazoa > Chordata > Actinopteri > Cypriniformes > Cyprinidae > Sinocyclocheilus > Sinocyclocheilus anshuiensis. Next base: position 946,260 of record NW_015537935.1, on the reverse strand, counting down.
ACCCCCTCTCATTGATGTAAAATCATGTCCCGCCACCGCGTGATTTCCCCGTT
>NW_015537935.1:943835-945912 GCF_001515605.1 Sinocyclocheilus anshuiensis | reverse complement strand
GTTCGTCCGTTTTGTTGGGTAGAGAGCGGAGGTTCGCCAGATGGATGCTAGGCAACGGCGTCCTGAATCCGCGCTGCCTGTGCTTCATGAGCGTGCCGGCTTGCTTCCCCCGTCTGCGCGTCCTGAAGCGTCTGAACAGCGCCGCTGCTCCCCCGACTACAATGTCCAGCAAAACATCAGAATAATCGAAAACCGGGGAAATATCGGGTGGTGTGTATTGCCGAATGTCCAGCAATTCGTCTCTGATGAAACTGATTGCAGGGATATAACTAAAGACAGGACAAACTAACAAAAACATAAAAACAACTGCGGAGTACGCCACGGAGGCAGCCATCATCGTCGGCGCCATCTCAGATCCCTTGACTCTGCTTCGGTCTTCTGTCTCCCCGGCTCTGCCCTGGTTCACGCCTCCAATAGCTCTGCCATTGCCCTTCATCCCTCCAGCTATCACGCCACTCTGCCGGTTGGTCTCTGTGGTCTCTTCCTCCTCTTCCTGTCGGCTCCACTATTAGTCTCACCTGTTCCTTGTTTTAAACCTCATAGTTGCACCCCTCTGTTGTGGAACCAACCGGTGACACTATATATATACAGTGTGTATATATATATATATATATATATATATATATATATAAATGACTGAGACATTCACAGGGCTGTACAGTGCGACATACATTCTTTTGTGATCTGACATGGTTTCATATCAGACAATGAGGCAGAAATCATGCTATTTTATAGTATTCTGTACAGTGATAGAAATTAATTAACATTGCATTATAGATATATTTTATTCTTAAAAATACCAGAGATGGCTTGAAGAACACAGATAAACCATATATTGTTGCAGTCGTATGTTTACTGTATTGAAGTTTCATCAGGTAAAACGTCTCTATCTGCATTTTATTCAGCTACAGCGATAGCTGGATGCCTTGCCTTTGTCCATATAAGGTATTTCCTTATATGGACAAAGATATTAGCCTACTTCTGTGAGTCTCACTTGTGGAGTTTCTGTGCAAGTGCGCCTTTTGGCTACGATTTACGTGTGTACTTACTAATGCTCACAAACACCCTATTTTGGGTAAAAATTGTAAAAATAACACTTTTCTCTAAATAAATTGGAAATAAACATCCATAGCTATACGTTTTTCTCGTGTAGAGAAGAGTACAGAAATTATTTTTTCTCTCAGTGGATACATAAGATTTCCCGACAAAAATTAAGAAATGACCTTCACCATTTTTTTAATGATACTAATTTAATATTTTAGAATAAAACCTTAGACATTTCTAATGATTTATAGTTATAGGCCCCCTGCATGTTAACAGGGGTAAGTAAGTATAAATTATAATTGCACTATAATTCTCTTTCTGTTTGCATTTCAATTAAAGGGATACTCCACCCCAAAATGAAAATTGTCATTAATCACTTACCCCATGTCGTTCCAAACCCGTAAAAGCTTTGTTCGTCTTCAGAACAGAATTTGAGATATTTGGATGCAAACCAAATGGATGGGAGGCTTGTGACTGTCCCATTGACTTCCAAGTAAAGTACACTGTCAAGGTCCAGAAATGTATGAAAGACATCGTCAGAATAGTCCATCTGCCATCAGTGGTTCAATCTGAATTTTATGAAGCGACGAGAATACTTTTTGTACGCGAAGAAAACAAAAATAACGACTTTATTCAACAATTCGTCTCCTCTGTGCCTCTCCGCATCACCGTAGCGCCATTTTGGAGAATAACCACTGAACGCAAGCAGCGTACGCACAGAAGAGCGTAGTCATAAAATTCAGATTCATAAAATTCAGGACTATTCTGACGGTCTTTCATACTTTTCTGGACCTTGACAGTGCAATTTACTTGGCAGTCAATGGGACAGTCACAAGCCTCCCGGTTTTCATGCAAAATATCTTAAATTGTGTTCCGAAGACGAACGAAGCTTTTACGGGTTTGGAACGACATGGGGGTAAGTGATTAATGACAACATTTTCATTTTGGGGTGGAGTAACCCTTTAACTAAAGTTAAAGAACTTTAGTTAAGAACCACACTTCCTTCACAACTACTAAGAATATGCTTAATATT
>NW_015537935.1:937820-943777 GCF_001515605.1 Sinocyclocheilus anshuiensis | reverse complement strand
CAATTTACTGGGCAGTCAATGGGACAGTCACAAGCCTCCCGCTTTTCATCCAAAATATCTTAAAATGTGTTCCGAAGACGAACAAAGCTTTTTAACCCTTTAAATGTACAGTATAACTCACCACAATTTTGTAATTTTTAAAAGCATAATAGTAATTTTGAGTTGTTTCCAAGGATAAGAGGCAGAATCACCATACAATAGGATGTGGCCTAGGTGATGGCAAATAGTTTTTTTTTTTCTCAGCTTAGTCTTTTCTCTGCTTGTGTTCCACATAGTGTTTGTTCTGATGGACACCAACAATCTAAAGTAAAGCATTTTACTTACAATTTTCATTTTCTTTAATCATAGCATTGTGGTTCTATTTATTCGGAAAATTCAAAGAATGCAAAGTTTACAAACCACAATTTCTGAATAATAATGTTAATTGATGAATGGTTTGTCTCCTCAAGTTGTGTATGGTCACTAGAGCATGTCACTGTTTAAGTGAATTTGAAAAGAGTCTCTTCCTGTTGCTTTGAATCAGTGTTGAATGTCTCTCTTCCAGTTTCACTCAGTGCTGCTGCCAGCTAGAGAGCAGACAGTTCACGCATCCAGACAGGAAGAGACCAAGCATACAGCACTTCACAACAGTTTAAGGTCAGTGCACATATATTTATATTTATATATATCTGAACAACACCAGCCTACATATTCTTTCTTTTCTGATCTGCTAAGATCAGATATGTAATGATAATGAAAGGGTTTTCTACAGATTGTGTCATTTATATTCAAAATTGCTTTGCTTGTGTTTATGGCTCTGCATAAGAGATCTATGTTAACCAACATTTTGTGTATATATCATGTATTGTGTTACACATATGGTTTATTTTGATATACAAAATATGGGTGTAAAATGTCCAAACTTTGTAACAGATGAATAAAAGCTTTACTGTATACTTTATACTTTTTTTATATAGCAGGAAATAAACCCAAGTCACATGACACATTCCTGTCTGGCTGACACTGTCCTGTCTTATCTGCATTTTTTAAATTCTAGCTTGCCTTAATTCAGTGTAAGCATCAACTTGTTCACAGTCATGTGGCTTTATCTGACTGCGAGACAAAGGTCTCTTTCAGAGTAACATAACAAATCAGGACATTGCTTATCTCAGCCATTTCCTTATTCTCCAGCAAAAGCAGAGAGCCTGTAGTTGCTGTCAAATTATAGGCTATTATGTGGTCACTTAATATATTATGTACTGTAAATATATGGGAGCTTACTGTAATTAGGTTCAGAAAAGCTAACGTAGGCTGTATGATATAGCTTTTACATGTCAGATTCACAGATTCACAACTAGCATGTTAAGCATGTAGACACTGTTACGCCCCATCTAGGGAAGAAGCGCAACATGAAATAACTTGCATGGACAAAAGATTTGCAGCAACAAGTTTATTGGGAGTTTAAGTTCAGGAGCTGGCAAGGCCAAAATAACAAACAAAACGTTATTAGTTTTTAAACCTCTATCTTACCTAACCAAAAAAATAAATAAAATAAAGTACAGTTCACTTCCCTAACTACCTAGGCTGAAAACAGAGATAAAAAAGGTTTACAAACAGAAAGGTGAATATTTTCTTTATAATCAATTTATTTGCCAGTTTCAAGTTTGTTTACTAGGGAGATATCGCAAGTTTAGGCACAAAAAAAAGCTGATTGCTGATTTGGTTAGACAGGACAGGAGCTGATAATACAGTTGTATTAACGGTGTCACTGTGTTTAAAATAGAAACAACTGGATTAGACTGGAGCAGATTACATGGATCTTCTATTCTGACAGTTGAAAACACTTATCTTATGCCCATGATGTGTGTCTCTCATAGGCTAGATTGAAAGCGATGTTCCTCTGGTGTGTTCTGGTTCTTGTGAACCTGGTTTCTGTCGCTACAGGCACCAATGCAGGAGTTAAAGTCAGACTAACTCAGAAGGGGCTTGAGTATGGTAAGTAAGCAAAACAATACTTCTTGTAACTCTTTGGAATAAAAAAAAAATCAGTAATTTATCTGATGTTATGGAACAAAAACTAGTTACCATATGGTTCAAAAACTCTGGGTGAAAAACACTGAATGGACATGTAGATCATGTGTATGTACAGAGTTTGGCCTTCTTTCTTTATCTCTCATGCCTTAATAAAGATATCAGGGTGGATAGGTCAGAGGCCTGTCTCAAAAAACAAGCTGAAAGAACTTTATTAAACTTTTTGGTTAACTTCTAGGTAATCAGTGTATGCATGTGCCTGTGTATACAGTAATACGGGTATGAACTTTGGGCAAAAAAAAAAAAATCATAAGATTGAAAAAAAAATTGCTCCAGGTAGCATCTTAAACCTGCATTGTGAGACAGATCTCAGGGCACTCATTCTGAGGTACAGCTTCTAAATGTTGCTTTGTTTTGATTGCAGGTCGACAGATTGGAATTGCCTCAATCCAGCAGAAACTCAGAACTATTAAAGTGCCGGATATAAGTGGTACAGAAAAGGTGGATCCTATTGGAAAGGTCCAATATAGTTTTACAGGGTGAGATCAATGTCAATTTTAATTCATGGTCCTATAAGTTCCTACTATGTAAATGTTAAACTTAGTTGACACATTCAAAATGACCTTTGAGTAATTCTTTGAAACACATGATTTCCATTTGATTTGTATACTCCACATGATTTTAAGCGTTTTTTTCAGTGTTGACATTTTAGGATTGTTTGATTTACGCTGACAAATAAAACAAATAAGATGGAGTGATAAAAGAGATATTTACTTGGCCTTGCAAAATTACTAAAAAATACATGATGCCACTTTGACAGGATTATTTGGTGAATAGTACACAGTATTTTCTACATTTTTAATGAAACAAAGTGTTGAACATATGAGGTTGGAAAGGCATTGAAGAAAAGTAGGGATGAGTTATTGGATTGTTGGGAATATGCTTATAATAGCATATAGCAAAAGCTTCTCTGATATACCTATTAGGATGCAGATTGTAAACCTGGGACTTCCCAAGTCAGCACTGGCGTTAGTTCCTGACACTGGAGTCATCCTCTCAATTGGCAATGCCTACATCAATCTGCATGGAAACTGGAGAGTCAAATACCTCAGGATCATGTAAGTTGAGTGTCCACATTACTAATTCACACTAAGCTAAATGAACGAATTAAATTCAGGAATAATGTAAATGATGCTATATAATATCTGATCTCTTTGTACACAGAAAAGACAGTGGATCATTTGATCTGGCTGTGAGTGAACTGACCATTAGCACCACTGTTGCAGTCACGAGTGATGACACTGGCCGCCCAACAGTCAGCATGACTAACTGTGCAGCAACTGTGGGGAGTGTCAATGTCAAATTTCATGGTGGGGCCAGGTAACACTGAGCAACTAATACACAGCAGTCAAGCCAAAGTTAATTGCTAAAGTCAATGTTGAATGCTAAATCACCATATTATGTCAGCGTATGTCACAAATAAACTGGAAATCTTTCAATACAGTTGCTCTTTCAAATTAAATGTTTAATGCGGAAGAAGCCATTCCACAAATTAGCTTTGTACAAAGATTCTTCTCTACAAATATTATGTAACATTTAAAAAGAGGAAGATCTCTGAGGAAGTGCAATCCTTTACTGTTTTTTAACTGATGAAAGTGAAAATAGCGAGACAATGGCAGGACGTAGGAGTCTAAATATATATTCTTATAAGTATCAGAGATTTTGTTCACCTCAAGCAGTTAAGCGATCACTTAGTAGGGGTTAGCTTTGGATGACAACAGATAACCTTTTAAAAATGTTCCTATAGTAACTCTTGTCATATGGTTGTATGCCTGAGAATGGGACACAGTTGTTTGTAACTTTTAAATGCGATAGAGTAAGAATTAACTTCTTAACTCTTTTAATAAGCTCATCAATTTATTTGTTGGATTAAACATGTCTAACTTTTGAATATTAGTGAATAAAAAAATGTCAAGGATCCATGATATTATCTGACCAAAGAATTAAACAACTGAAACCCAGTTTACATCTAATGACTGTGTTAGAACAAACATTTCATTTTTGCACTTTTATTTCCTGTTTTCATAACAGCTGGTTATATAACCTCTTCAGTTCCTTCATTAATAAGGCTTTACGCAATGCTCTGCAGAAACAGGTAAGGAATTTAGGCTGCGATTGCCCTCTTTATTACACACTAATTGTGTGCTGTTAAACAAAAACTGAGATGCAATGTAAGACATACCGGAGTTTAACATTCAATCTATCTGCCATTTCAGATCTGCCCTTTGGTGGCTGATTCCATTGCTGACATAAACCCCCACCTGAAAACATTAAATGGTGATATGATAAATCGTTATTTATCAATTATTGGCATTTCAGACTTGGTATGAAAATCAGCATCATTCAATACAATTTTTTAGTACATACAAAAAAAATACTTTTCTGTTGTTGACTCTCCAGTTTTAGCCAAAGTAGATCAATATGCTGAAATTGAATACTCCATGGTGGGCTCTCCTGTCATTTCTAATACTTCCATTGACTTGGGTTTAAAGGTAATCTTAAGCACTACCATGTGTGGTATTTTGACACATGACAAAATAACTGAATTTCGATGTTTTTCACACTTTATAGGGTGAATTCTACAACATTGGACAACACAAGGAACCCCCCTTTTCCCCAACACCTTTTTCATTGCCGTCTCAGGACACAAATATGCTGTACATCGGAGTATCTGCCTTTACCATCAACTCAGCAGGCTTTGTGTACAACAGAGCTGGTGCCCTCCGCCTCTACATCACTGACGACATGGTGAGATGAATGAAATGTGAAGAGTCACTCAAATCTGAAAGTTCAATAGATGTGCAATAGCTGTCTATTGCCATGTGATTGCCATGATTTTGGCACACAGACATTACAGTTTGAGTCATAAATTCAAGAACAAACATTAAAAATAAGAGTGTCATGTCTGAATGAGCCTGAGCACAGTAATGACTGCTGAAACATCAATTACTTATTTACAAATAAGAAAAAAAGGGTAAGCCTGATTTTAAGTTTTGGAAACACCAAAATAACATAAAAAATAGCAATATCTGAACCTAAACTGAATGAATATGAACAAATGACTCAAGGTTTAACACACATAAGCAAGAACACCATAGAAACTTCTCTGTCTATTCATCTTTGACTTTTGGGGTTTTCATCAGTCTTCATTTGAAAATTCCATTGTATCATCACTGTATCAATGGCACTATTTCCATACATATTTTTAATTTGGAGAAGATATAATGGAATTTGTTGAGCTAAATGGGTCTGGTGCATGTTTGGAACAACACTCACTGAAATAACCATTTCAATGGGGCAAGCAGCAGAGGTCTTGTCCATTTACCATGGGAAGATTTCTGCTCAAAAAATGTGTAATTAATTTCCAGCAGGGCTACTACATTTTTTTCTGTCATCACCCACCCCCATATACTTGGCGATCACAACACAGGGTCTGGCAGCAATGTCTTCCCTCAGATGTGACCACCCTGTTAGAATTTTCTCTTGACAAACTTCCAAGAGAATGGTCCACCTTGGTGCAGGTGCTGGTTCTGTCAAATAGAGGCATTACAAACCTTTTCATTTTCACTGCATCATCAGGGATTTCCTTGTAGACTTCCATTATATACAGTATATATAATACAGTGATGACAGAACTAGAATGGCCAGAACTATGATCTGCTGGTTTGTTCTTCATAGAAGTCTAGCTGAGAGCAGCTACTTTTAAAATTTACTATATGTTTGTTTTTTGCAGATTCCCTCTGGCTCTCCAATTCGTCTGAACACAAAGACATTTGGAGGATTCATTCCTCAAGTATGAAAATAAATAGACATGTTCAGTCAATAAATTCAAAACACATGCACACACACACACACACACACACACACACACACACACACACACACAC
>NW_015537935.1:936519-937767 GCF_001515605.1 Sinocyclocheilus anshuiensis | reverse complement strand
CAAATAACCGCACACACACACACACACACACACACACACACACACACACACACACACACACAAACACACACACAAAAACTGATACTCCTATAATTATGGGGACTTTCCATAGGCCTAATGGTTTTTATACAGTACAAACTGTATTTTCTGTCCCCTTACCCTAACCCTCACACAATTTTCAAAAAATTAAAAATAAAAATAATTCTGTATGATTTATAATCTTGTTACCTCATGGGGACAAAAAAAATGTCCCCACAAGGTCAAAATTGACTGGAATTACAAAATTATCATTCTGGGGACATTTGATCCCCATAACGTTGGGAATACCAGGTACACACACACACACAAATTACTCTGATTACTCATTTCAGATTGAGAAAATGTATCCTGGTCTGATGATGAAGTTGTTGGTTGAGACAGTGAAGGAGCCTCTCATGACATTTGAACCGAACAACATGACTGTTCAGGCCAGCAGTACAGTGACAGCTTATGCAATTCAGCCCAACAGCACACTATCTCCACTCTTTGTCCTCAATCTGGTGAGTCACACCAGGAGGAGGAATAACCAAAAATGTATTTAAATGAGGTATGGTTTTTTTTTTTAATGGAATGGATTTTCCCTTCAACCAACAGGAGGGCAGTGTCAGTACTCACATATATGTGACTGAGCTCAAACTGGCAGGAAACGTGACCCTTAACAAGTGAGTTTTGGAGCCATAATTGCAGTCTATACATATACAGCTGGATATGTGTTTATGTTCTTAAATTATTAAAGAATTGATACAAACAAACTATAATTCTCTTAAACAGAATTGATATGAGCTTAGCAAAAAGCTATGTGGGACCATTCCAGGTAAGAAGAAACTAGGAAATGTGTTAAAAACTGATCTGAAAGCAATAATTCAGAATCTCATCATAAAATTTAAATCAACAGGTGACATCCCTTGACAATATTTTCACAATAGTCTTGAAGTTTGCTGTCATTCCCAAGGTTAATGGTAAGAGTTTTTATTATTATTATTATTATTTCTTGTTGGCATTTTAAGTGAAAAACTTATTTTTCTTTCATTTTTATTGCTATTTACTCATGGGCCTTTTCTTTTCAGCTCGTTTACAGGAAGGTTATCCACTTCCTGCCATTGGAAAGATGCAGCTTGTAAACAGTCAACTCCAGGTCCTGAAGGTAAGCTTGTATATATATCATTGTGATACTTTTTTATATAGAGACTATGTTGTCATAATAATAAT
>NW_015537935.1:923050-936415 GCF_001515605.1 Sinocyclocheilus anshuiensis | reverse complement strand
GTTGATTGGAATGGATGTTCAATTCACAGGATAAATCTCACCTGAATTGGCGAAAGAAAATAAATAAATACATAAAATAAAGAAAGATTTACTACTGGAGACAATGTTTTTAAAGGTGATTTTTAAAAGAAATCATTTACATTTTTTACATTTCTAACTTTGCATTACATACATGTTTTGAATACATAAACTTGGGGAAACTTCCCCCACAAAGCCATGTTTGTTGGGCCTCTCTATAAAACTTTTATTAGGTTTAATAATTTAGAGGTAGATTTGACTTCTGGTTCTTAGGTTTTATCTGTTTTTAACAGTAGTCAGTTTATGTTGTGCTTAAATGGCAGGCAATGGTAGCTTGGTGCTGCAGTATAAGGTTCCTATAGCGTCAGCTACTGAGTAGCATCAAATTAATTTATGAAAGGGAAATTCTCATTATGTATGTATTGTAACCCTGGTTCATTTATTAAGGAACCCCGATGCCTTTGGTTTGATTTCCAGATGCACAGCTGTCAAAATATATACCTTGCATGCACTTTAAGTTACTTTGGATAAAATCATCTAAAAAAGGCAAAAATGTAAATATGCAAAATATGGCAATGCTATTTACTCATGAACTCTTCCCCTCTCGGCTTATTTAGAGGTTTGCAGCTTGTAAACACCCAACAACAGGTTTTGAAAGGACTGTAAACTCACATATATAACAATATGATACTACACCGGGGTAATTTAGAGAAAACTCTTTATTTTTCGGCACGATACATTACATTTCTACATTTATTTCCATTTACTTATTAAAATACGTACATATTTTGCTTCATTACATGCAACATGAACAATAACTGTTAATTTCTTTACTTTCAACAATTACAGTTTGAACAGTGAAATGAGAACAGCAGCATGAGGGTTATCTTAGGGTCAGCATGAAATTGTCTGTTCGCTCAGAAGATGCTCAGATGGCCATGTTTTTCTGTCATTCAGGGAGGAGTGGATCAAAGCATGTCCTCTCAGACACTGGGAGTTAGCTGATGTGATCTATTGGAACATTTAAGTGTTAGAGACATTCTATGAAACAAAAATGGTTACATAATTATTCAGTTGTTTTTTTCAGTTGCTCTGTTTCAATGCTCTACAGTCCAAGTTATTCACTCACATTACCAAGTGAAAATTACTGTGTGAAAGTAGAAATTGTTTAACTTATAGCTCTTATATTCAACCAAGCTACTGAATAAGTGTTTCCTATAACCTCTTCTCAATATTATCAACTCTTTGATTTCTTTAAGACACGTCTCTATAACTTTTAAGCTTGCAGTTATCAAAAACACAGTTTGAACTAATAGAAACTGTTAATTATAGAACAAAATCAAATCTGCCATCTCTGCATTTCTCATCTGTGGCTACAGCTCTCTCTTTTACTACTATGTCATACCTATCAAACCGCTACCACTTTGTGTACAGTAAATAAAGAGACATCTTATCAAAAATATGCATGGAGTGCCACAGGGCTCAGTATTAGGTCCTCTGATTTTCTGTTTGCATATGCTTTACTCTAGGGACATAATCAGCAACCACTGAATTAGTATTCATGGAGGGTCATTAAAGGGGTCATATGATGCTGCTAAAAAGAAGCCTTCTTTCTTTGCGTGAACATTTGGGCGGCGTTATGCAAATCTTCCCACATAGTGATGTAGATATGTGGGGGCATGTTAGAACGAGCCATTTTAGGTAGGCGTGGCTGACTCTTAACTTTTATAAAGAATATCTCTTTGGATTTGAGACTTTAGTCTTTGCAACTTTACAGAAAAATTGAAATCGCATCATATGACCCCTTTAAATGAGCTAGTTAGTTAAAAATGCAGCAGCTGGAGTGATTACTAAACCCAAAAAATACAAGCATATTAGCTAAATTTCATTGTCACTATTGTCAAAAATTAAATAATATTAGCGTAGATGCCATTCAGAACAGATGGCATCCACTGAAAAGATGGCCTATTGCTGCCTACACATTGGCACGATTAAGGACAAAAAAAGTAAAAAAACAACTACCAGATATACTGCAAGCTAAACTAAGCTAAACTCTGCAGGACAGTGTGGTACTCCAGAAGCAGAACTGGACACCCCTGCCATAGACACTTAGACACTAATCTTACAGTTCAATCAAATAGTTAAACCTGATGGCCCTTTAACCCGCAGTACAGAGCATACAGGTGATTGCTTTGTTTTATATTACTTAATGAATCAACATAAATTATATACTGTTTTAGACAAGAGACATTGCTATGTTTCAGCTCCTACGTTTGCTATCAGATCATTTAAAGGGATAGTTCACCCAAAAATGAAAATTCTGTCATTAATTACTCACCCTCATGTCGTTCTAAACCCGTAAGACTTCACGTAAAATTACTGTTGAACCCCTCATGTCACATGGATTATTTTACCGATCTCCTTGCTACGTTTCTGGACCTTGATCGTGGTAATTACATTGCTGTCTATGGGAGAGTCAGAGAGCTCTCAGATTTCATCAAAAATATCTTAATTTGAGTTCTGAAGATGAACGGAGGTCTTACGGGTTTAGAACGACATGAGGGTGAGACAGAATTTTCATTTTTGGGTGAACTAACCCTTTAAGCCACTAAACAACGGGAAAGTTTTCAGTCTAAACAGTCAGTACAAAACAGTGCTAATTAAGGGGAATAGTAACTCACGTCCAGTTTTCAGTGAATTAATCATTTGTGTGCATTTGTGTGTATATAGTGTGTATTCACAAACTCTTTCATATTCTGTTATTGTTTCTGGTATCACATTGCATTTCCTGATTGCATTGCATAAATTACAGACTGAAGGGCAGGTCAAAACATCCAACTGCTGCTAGACTGCTCTCATCAGAGTTATAAATGACCTGCTCTTATCATCTGATTGTGGTTGTATCTCTCTATTAGTGCCACTGGATCTTAGCACTGCATTTGATACTATCGACCACAACATTCTTTTGTATTGTGCCATACAAATAAAGTTGACTTGATATGACAATAAAATGATTATTTCAATATTAGAGAAACTGTTAGCCCATAGTTTACCTTGACTAACACATAATCTCCAGGTGTAATGGGGACCATCTGAGGTTTCTCTGGCTGAACAGGCAAATCTGTTTTAGGAAAAATCACTTTCACATTTATCTCATTTCGACCACAAAGTTCCTCAGAAGATCTTTTACTCTCCTGTAAAATATCAAGAAAGAAAAACAAACTTCTGTAAGGGCTAATCACGCTAATCACATACCTGTACATATGTACTGGATATCTGTTAAGCGTTTTTCTTTTCGTTAAGCAACCCTTACAAGCGGTCGAGAAAATGAGGTAAAACATCCTGAAGTAGGCTGTTATACTCACTCGCTCTACCAACACCAGCTGTGTGCTGCCAATAACAGCCATGTTGACTTTAGCAGCCTCTTCTCTAAAAACTGAGATGAGTTCCTCCAGACGGCGCTGTTTCACTGGTGCAGGAACATCATCTTGCAGCCGATGATATGCATGGGTTTTCTAAAGAGAGATAAGCACTGAAAAAAGCCATAGTCAGAATACTTTTTCCTATCCCAGATTTAAATCATTCTATAGAGTTTGCTTCGGCTTTCAATTTTGTACATTAGGTACCATTCTTTTGAACTAGCAGATTTAGTTGTTTATTAGGGAAAAAACATCTCCAATAAAACCCCAATAAAAGTGACTGATATTATCATGCTGGTTTCACTCTACATCAGCACTCACAGAAAAACAGTATATTGCTGATGAAATGATTTGGAGCTTCAACTATATTCACTTTAGACATTTCTACCACTTGTACTCATTTCCATTAGTTTTTATTTTATGTAATTCAAATTTTGTACCATGGGAACCCTGCTTAAAAAATTACAAACAGAATTACAAGAGATAGATCAATCTGGCAGGAAGAGCAACAATTAGATCAGACCTTCCTCATGCTGTAGGCGAAGAGAAAGCCCACGTTATAGCCCACCTCCCTGACAAGGGAAAGTCTCTGCTGATGGTCTTCTTCGGTCTCTCCACAGAATCCTGTGATGAAATCACTGCTCAGACTGACTCCTGAAACAGGATTTATCAGGGACAGAGAGGAACATCATAAACCACTGCACTTCATTTACTTCATTACTGCACTTCATCACATCATATCATGAGAAAACATGAAAACAACTTTGTCAGCCATTAGTTTTGAAACTGTTCTTTGGAACATGCATTGTGTGTTGTTACATTTATTAAGAAGACAATTATTTCTCACTAACGCTAAAACCACCTGACCTCAAACCATAACTCAATACTTTATTTAGATAAATATATTAATTTATCTATATAAATATAAATATGTTAAACTAGATAAAAACAGTATATACGTGTATCTTGAATGTACCTCTATTAATAGCATATACTATTATGTCCTGACAGATGGTTCATTTTAAAAATATACCTCTCTGGTCCCACTTTATATTAAGTGTCTTTAACTACTATGCTTTTACATTATAAAATTTGATAATGTAGTTCATTGTGTAAATACAGTACACGCTGTTCTGCAAAAATATTGCTGAGGTTTGGATGCAGGTATGGTTGGGGTATATTTTTGCCCCCATTCCACTGCCTGCATTTAGTGTTTTTCAATGTAAAAATGCATTCTGTGCTGAATAAGTATTAACATTGATGTACTATCTATTGCAATACAATCTAGTCAGACCAAAAAAATGCTCTCCCACATATTTCGCAATTCGAACTGTTTTTCTGTCATTGGTATAAGAAGCAGTGGGTGCAAATAGAAGATAATATATACAGCCTAGAACAGGGTTCCTCAAATCTTGCCCTGGAGGGCCAATGAGCTGCAGACTTTAGCTCCAACCCTGATCAAACTCACCTACCTGTGATTTTCTAATGATCCTGAAGACATTGATTAGCATGCTCAGGTGTGTTTGATTAGCTAAACTCTGCAGGAAAGTGGATCTAGTGGGCCGGATTTGAGGATCCCTGGCCTAGAAAATATGATAAAAAAATAAATTGTTAACTAAGCTACTGGATACAGCATTAAAATTAAGAGTAATTACAGTGAACATCTTAAATCCCAAAAATTAAGGACATGAGTGTAGACCTTTTACTGCTCACCATGTGGTAAAAAAAAAAAAAATGACTACTTGTCTTACAAGAGTAAAAGTGATCTAACTCTCTAAGCAAGAGCGAGTACCACACCATTCAGAATTACCAAGAAAATATAGTTCTTTTAAACAAAAGAAAAAAACCTTTATGCTCGTATTATGCTGAATGGAAAATGAAATGACTTTTCTTATATGAAGTCAGTTTAAAATCATCCTGTACTGACAATTTACTCAAACATTGCAAGACAGATTTGTCGTTATTTATAGTTATTTGACAAATTGTTTGAAATCAGACAAAGATAGCAAATACCCCTGAACATGTCTGACAGATAATGCAAAATAATTCCTTGTTACATGAACATTTTTGTCAGTTTTGTAAGTAGTTTTGTCTCAGTACTAATCAGTGATTTTCAATTGGCATATTTCATAATGACAGCCTACCTGGTATTATTTCACGAATGTTTTCAACAAGATCAAGATAAGCCTATCGGGTGTAACTGAGAAAGAAAAAAAAAGACAGACTGAAGGAATTTAAATTCTTGTCTTAATATTTATTATTGCATTCACATCATGCCCTATGAGTTCAGTTATAAAAAAGCAGGTTGTATAAATCATCAGCAACTACAACACTGGTGTTTCTCAAGGTGCTTCTATGAGGTACAAGAGAGTGTGCCTTGGTTATGTTTGTAACCTTCGTTCCCTTCCCTGAGTAGGAAACCAGATGCTGCATCAGTAGCTGACACTATGAAACACCATCCAGGTGTGACGATTGCCTGAAGCTTGTATACAATCACTCCAATTCATTAGCTGATGGTGCCAGCAGATGAAAGAAGTGTAGCAGTAACGAAGTATGGCAGAGTTACACAGCATCTCGTTCCTTACTTAGTGAGCCAAGGTTACATACTTAACCGAGACATTCCCTTTCATAGGTTCACTCGATGCTGGACTCTATGGGAACACTGTACCCTGAGTAATATTACAGTTGCGTTGCTGTCTATGGAGGGTCAGAGAGCTCTCCGATTTCATCAAAAATATCTTAATTTGTGTTCCGAAGATGAACGAAGGTCTTACGGGTTTGGAACGACATGAGGGTGAGTAATTAATGACAGAATTTTCATCTTGGAGTGAACTATCCCTTTAAATATTGCATTGAAATATTAGCACATTAGTCTACATGTATACTACAACACTAAATGCACAGCTCTATTTTGTTCAGATTTTTGATTGGCTACAATGCTGAACACTTCAAAAAATCAGAAAAATAGAAACTTTTGACACTCTTCACAGAGCACAAAACTAGGGCTGGACAATATGTTGATATATATAGTGTCGGCGATGTACGGTATCACCAGATTTAGCTATACTGTGTGTATAGGGGTATGTAAATACATTTACCGGCCACTTAAGTACATCTGTTCAACTGTTTGTTAATGCAAATATCTAATCAGCAAATCACATGCCAGCAACTCAATGCATTTAGGCATGTAGACATGGTAAAGACAATCTGCTGAAGTTCAAACTGAGCATCAGAATGGGGAAGAAAGGGTGATTTAAGTGACTTTGAACATGGAATGGTTGTTGGTGTCTCTAGGATTTACAGACAAAGGTCTTAAAAAAAACAGAAAATATCTAGTTGAGTGGCAGTTCTGTGGGCAAAAATGCCTTGTTGATGCCTTGCATTATTGACACACTATTTTCCTGTTTAATACTGTAAAGCTGCTTTGACATAATCTGTATTGTATGAAGCACTATATAAATAAAGGTGACTTGACTTGTTAATGCAAGAGCTCAGAGGAGAACGGCCAGACTGGTTTGATCTGATAGAAAGACAACAGTAACTCAAATAACCATTTGTTACAACCCAGGTACGCAGAACAGCATCTCTGAATGCACAACATGTTAAACCCTGAAGCAGACGGGCTTCAGCAGCAGAAGACCACACCGGGTGCCACTTCTGTCAGCTAAGTATGGGAGACTGAGTCTACAATTTGCACAAGCTCAACAAAATTGGCAATAGAAGATTGGAAAAAGGTTGCCTGGTCTGATGAGTCTCGATTTCTGCTGCAACATTCATTTGGTAAGGTCAGAATTTGGTGTAAACATGAAAGCATGGATCCATCCTGACTTGCAGCAACGGTTCTGATGGTGGTGATGGTGTAATGGTATGGGGGAATTTTCGGCCCCCTTGTTGAATCTGTATCACAGCGTGCAGGTCACTTGCAGTACAGGCATGAGGCCAGATTTACTAAACAAGGCAAAAAAAAAAGCACAGATGGGAGTGGAAAGTTTTTTTTGGGTGATCTAATGACAATGTGCAAATTAATGACCAACGCAAACTAACGAGAGTAGTGCAAATTAGCGTAAGATCGCAAACAAGAAGATCTGATGCTAATGCTCAGGTATTAAGACATGCCTTTTTTGAGCAGTAAATAATGTTGCAAATACCCATAAATTGACTACCGTAAACCTTAGTAAATCATGTTGCGTGATTAATTAAAATACTCTCCTCCCATACATTTGGCATCTGAAAGGGAAACTCCTACAAATGCAATAAGGTCAGCCACAAAAAATGTGTTCATGTTTTTCATCGTAAATTTTTCACAGCTTGAAAAATAATAATAAATTTCAGTAAACCTGACAGTACTTTTTTTAACACCAAAAGAGGTTTTGCGCTGTTACTAAATCTGCCCCATGATGTGAAGCGATTTGCACAGTTTTGGGCCTCTTGTTGAATCTGTACCATAGCATGCAGGTCACTTGTAGTGCAGACATGATGTAGAGCGATTTGCACACTGTATTTTGAGAGTGAGAGAGTGAGAGTGAGAGGTGATTCCCTTGTAAAATGAATGAGTAAATTAATAAAAAATTAATTTACTCATGCAACCCATATTGCTATAATGAATAAATGTTTGTGGGAATTTCCTGCATTATAAGCACATAACCTAGATAGAGTTCTAGATAGATTAATTAAGCAAATTATTACTAATCTCATAATAGGTCCGTTTTGATATTTTTAGTACTAGAACCCAAGTGTTGCACACTTTTGTCTGCATTGTGATGTGCGTTACATTCCCCTCTTCTGTCTAGGGGTTACGGAGCAGAAGTACCAACGTTAAAAGATGTGATTAAATAAATTAACGATGAGTAATCTCCTTTTCCTCTATCCCAGCTCGTCACTTTCACCACTTATATTTCTAATAAAGGTTCACACAAAACCCTCTATTTAACACCATAAAACCTGGCATACCCAAAACCATAAAAAAAGCATACCCAAACACCAGAAATATACTTAAGTATTTTTATTAAGGGCTTAAAATAAACCCAAAAGAATATATACAGAAAATATACAAATATCAGGGCAATTAATCAACTTAAATAACCAAGGCGTCTGGACAGCAAATGCCAAAATAACAAACAAAACAGTCTTTCTAAAGGTTATAACAAAATAACTTCCCTAGCAAAAGAAAACAAAATTAAAGACAATAATCTTACCTCTCTCCCTGACTAAAGAAAAACAGGTGAAAAATGTATGGCGCCCATCTCCCTACACGGTTTGACAGAACTAGACTCACACAGAATCTCAACAGTAATGTCGCTGTAACCACACTAAAGGTTTACATTTCACAAGTTGCTTAACAGCAAATAAAACAACAAGGTCTCTGGGATAGCAGATAAGGGACTCCTCCTGAGATGTGTCTCTGCTGCTTTATATCTGTTACACGCTGTGTAACAGGGAAACCACGCTGCCGCTAATTGCAATCAGCTGGGGATGATTTGGAGGGCTGCTTGAGAGAGCTTTATATCTGTTGCGCGCTGTGTAACAGGGAAACCACGCTGCCGCTAATTGCAATCAGCTGCGGATGATTTGGAGCACTGCTTGGCAGTGAAAGAAGGAGGAGAGAAAAACATGTGACCATATCCCAACATACACAATTACCTCACGGGACCTAACATGTGCATCTTGAGTTTAGCAGACAATACACAACCCTATAAACCGTTCTTACCCACGTCTCATAGCATGAAGAACCCGACTGCTGCCGCTCTGTGCTGGCAGATGTTCCTTCTCTCCTGAATTAAGTGTAACACCTGTTTTAACACAAAAAAAATGATATAGATTAAATACAATAATTACAGGCAAAGTGTTCTATCAACAAGATCAAACCCTGTTCAGACCTGCCAACCTTGGAATTTTTTTTGAGTAAAATCCTGTACACTTAAATAAAACATGGATTATTATATGTCTACTTCAAATTTCTTTTGAGAGAAGTATTATTTTTATGGATAGGCCATTATTGTGCGCATGTACACATGTAATGTCGGTTTCATTCATACTGGAAGCCGGAGGGCGCCCTCGTGCAGAAACTCCACATATGCATCACAGAAGTAATAGAACCAATTATGCTCCAGGAAATCCCTAATATGGACAAAGGCATCCAGCTATCACTAGCTGTAGCTGAATTAAACGATAGAAACGTTTTGAGTGATGAAACATTAAGACAAATAATCACTCGACTGCGACAATATATAGTTTATCTGTGTTCTTCAAGCCACCTAGGGTATTTTCATAATAATTATGTATATTTATAATCAGGGGCGTGTTTAGAGTGTCCCTATAGCTGTTCACATTCTGCCCCAGTAGGGTGACCTCCTTCACCCCCTACACACAAACAAATATACACACTTTACCTCACCATCATAGATCACAGGCTTTTATTTTACGTTTTTAACATCCATATTGCACTGTATTGTAAACTCAATCCTTTTACCTGATCTGAGAGCATGCGGACCTCCTCCAAGATGGAAGACAGGGGTCTGCTCCTTTCTCTGCCACGAGTAAAAGGCACTATACAGTAACTACAAATGCTATCACAGCCATGCATGATAGACCTGCAACACCAACCCAATATGTGACATTTCCATTGCTGTATATGAGTTTTATTTCATTTATTCAAATGTCTGATGTGGGGATGCAGTAAATACACATACAAGGAACTTTGAAAAAAAACTTTTTTTTCTGACTGACACAAAATGATTGCTCCACTGGAAAGCTCTAGCAGAATAAAAATGACTACAACTGACTAGATATGAAATGCTGTTTTTCATAACAAACACCATAGTGCTATAGAAGCCATATAGTTATTTTTTACCTCCGTAGTGATGAACCATGCATGTGGTTACCATGATCTATAAATGCATGATTCTATAGAATAACACTGGTATTTTATTAAGAGCTGTAGATTCAGAAATTCCAGTTAATTTTTGTATTTTCTGTATAAAAATTTACACTTTTTACATTTTATACTTACTACTTTTCACTGTTTCATGATTACAGTTGTTAATTTAAATCAGCATACCAACTTAAACTCAGTGCTTTGCTCTACATTTCAATGAGACAAATATGCAGTATTATTTAGCAACTGCACTTTTTGTGAAATACAATAGCAATATTTTGATATTCTACAAATGGTGGCATAAACCCAATCTGGCTTCAAAAGTGGCCTCTCAACTGAGACTGCCCTGCTCTCGGTTACTGAAGCCCTGAGACTGGCAAGAGCAGCTTCCAAATCCTCAGTACTCATCTTGCTGGATCTGTCTGCTGCTTTTGACACAGTTAACCACCAGATCCTCCTGTCCACCCTCATAAAGATGGGCATATCAGGAACAGCACTCCAATGGTTCAAGTCTTACCTCTCAGGTAGGTCTTTCAGGGTGTCTTGGAGGGTTGAGGTTTCTAAGTCACAACTTATTGCTTCTGGGGTTCCTCGAGGCTCAGTGCTTGGACCTCTTCTCTTCTCCATTTACATGTCATCATTAGGATCTGTCATTCAGAAGCATGGCTTTTCTTATCACTGCTATGCTGATGACACTCAACTCTACTTCTCATTCCAACCAGATGATCCGACGGTAGCTGGTCGCATTGCAGCCTGTCTGAGAGACATTTCTAGCTGGATGAAGGACCATCACCTTCAACTCAACCTTGCTAAAACAGAACTGCTTGTTGTCTCAGCCAACCCAGCACTTCATCACAACTTCTCTATACAGCAGGGTTCGTCAAACATAACTCCTTCCAGGACAGCCAGGAACCTTGGAGTTGTGATTGATGATCAGTTAAGCTTCACAGACCATATTGCTACAACGACCCGGTCCTGCAGATTTGCCTTATACAACATTAGGAAGATTAGACCCTTCCTATCAGAGCAAGATGCACAACTCCTTGTCCAAGCTCTTGTTCTCTCCAGTCTGGGCTATTGTAATGCTCTCTTGGCGGGCCTTCCCGCATGTACTATCAAGCCTCTGCAACTGATCCAGAATGCAGCAGCTAGAGTGGTCTTTAACGAGCCGAAAAAAGCTCACGCTACACCTCTCTTCATCAGTTTACACTGGCTACCAGTAGCTGCTCGCATCAAATTCAAGGTATTGATGTTTGCCTACAAGACAACTGGCGCTGCACCAATGTACCTAAACTCGCTAGTTCAAACTTATGCGCCCTCCAGAAGCTTGCGTTCTGCAAGTGAACGACGCCTTGTGGTGCCATCCCAAAGAGGCACAAAATCACTATCACAGACCTTTTCCTAGACTGTGCCCAGCTGGTGGAATGACCTCCCTATCTCAATTCGAACAGCTGAGTCTTTGGCCATTTTCAAAAAACTTCTAAAGACACATCTTTTTTGCCAGTACCTGACGAACTAATACTAGCACTTCTAGCACTTACCTATTCTATTCTATTCCATTCTATTCAAAAAAACCCTAGCTATGTGTACTGTGCTAGACTAACTGAGACTTGTCACAGCACTTGTGTACTGCTGCTCTCTCGTTCGTCTGATTGCTTCTATTGTTCTCTTCATTTGTAAGTAGCTTTGGATAAAAGCGTCTGCTAAATTATTAAATGTAAATGTAATAAACCAGGGCATTACTCACACAAAAGCACTGTGTCCCTCTGGAGTCTGATGGACAGCCATGACATCAGCGTAAGTCTCCTCTAATGATAACAACACATCACTGGACCTCTGACCTCCGTAAGCAAGAGATAGTAACCGGAGGAGATCTCTGTATGCGTCTGGCCCCGCCAGAACATCCACCAACTTCTCCTGCTCAAGTAATTTAGACTTCAGTCTTTCCGCCATGCAACCTACAGAAGGACACATGTGCATCAGAGCTTGACAAGAAGGATGACCAGCTGATGGAACTGTAACTTGTCCAATCAGAGCAGGAATTACATTTCTGCCAACAATTCAGTTTATGCACAACTATTCCTTTAATGACAATTTGACGCATTGTCTATTTAATTATGTATTCATTTAATTATTTCATTAGGCCAATTTAACCTTCCATGCACTTCAGATGTGGCTTCTGTGCCTCCTTTTGTGTAAATGGCAGGAGGAGATTTGTAATATTATAAATATCTTTGCTTTACATTACATTACATTACACCTAATACAAAATATGTTGCTAAAAAGTCAATTACATTTTTTTCCAGACAACATATCGGCCGGGCAAAAATCTGCACTGCTCCTTTCTGTTGAGCCTGTGTGCATGCACATTAACACTTTTCTCTCAGGCCGAAGAAAGTAAAGGGAAACCGTCATAATAGTTACCTAGGACACCTATTTTTAATGAAGCCTTGTGTTTTTCACACCTCTTCTTTAAGGCAGTGAGATGTTTGAGTCAGTTCCAGATCGTTTGCTCTGCCTTTTCTCTGTCAAAGGAGAAAACCCATTAAACCCTAAATCTGAAAGCAAATTGCATTAAGTATACTTATTCTTTCATGCTTTAAAAAAAAAAGAAGTCTTTCTTACCTTATGGTGCAAGTGGCAAGCAGTACTACAACTGCCTACAGAAGTATATCTGACAAGCAATATTAAAGCATTCATACAATGAAAGAACATTAAACATATTCTGCTATCTGCTATATTCTGCCCTTACAAAAATTCACAAGGGTAATCTTTTTTTTTTTTTCACTTTTTTACAGATGTTTTAATAATGAGTTTTTGTTGGGTAAATTTTGCAGTACCTATGACAGCTCATGTGTCCATGAATATCGTGCTTTCTGAAGAATGGACCAAGCAATTGCAGTGTCACTGACATTCATCTGACAGCCGTATGTCTCAAAATACACTGAAAGACATTTCACTTGTCAACATCATGTGGCATAAATACTTTACACCAAGAAAGAATTTAGACTTCAAAATCAGTGTAATGTGGCAAAATTAGAATAAGAAAGAAAA
>NW_015537935.1:922763-923040 GCF_001515605.1 Sinocyclocheilus anshuiensis | reverse complement strand
CCCCCCCCCCCCCCCCATATACAATAACTTTTAAGAAGCTATACTTGAATAATAATAATAATGCTTTAATATAACAAATAGGTTATTAAGGTGATAGCTATAGCCCAAAACAATGAATAAATGATGAATTTTTATTGCTGTAGTCTAATGATTATTTAGTTATTATTACTGTTGTAACAAATCAAAAATGAGACCGTAACTAAAAATGTTTTGCATAGTTTATCAGACACTAGTAAAATATCTGTCGATCTCAAAAAAAAAAAAAAAAAAGCCCACC
>NW_015537935.1:914797-916026 GCF_001515605.1 Sinocyclocheilus anshuiensis | reverse complement strand
AAAAAAGGCCGACCTTTCTGTGAACGTGCTGTTGTGCATTGAGGAATGTGGTATGGAAGCCCATTTCCTCCCGGTAAGAAAAAAAAAATCATGCCTTAAAAAGTCGAAATTATGATTTACTAAATCGAAATTATGACTAAAAAGTCAAAATTATGACTTAAAAAAATCGAAATTATGAGATAGAATGTCTAAATTATGACTTGCTGGCTCACTGATCTACACGACACGACACACGGTTATGGAAGAAGGTGGTTTAAAGCAACAATAACTTCCAAATTTTGTTCCATGAATTATGAGAACTTAAAAATATAGCTGATTAACACGAGAAAAGCTGGCAAGACTTTATCTAAAAACATTATTTAATTTAATCTGCACTGATCGGTAGAATATGATTTAGAGTAATTATATCGGTCATATGTGTCTCCTTGAAGGCGTCGAGACAAACATTTCCTAAAGGTAAATCTACAGAGTCTGAAACTGCTGCTTATGTTCATGTCTCAGCTAAAAACAAACAAACGCATCACTGAACCATGACACTAATCATAAACGATTTACCCCAATTAACTACTCACACAAATCTAGTGAAATGAAGAAAAGGTTCCAATGAGTAAAAGTATTATATGTCAAGAAGCAGCTGAGTACGTGTAAATATAGCGACGCCACTGTGATATATTTCAAAATAAAAGCCAAATGTTTGCCATGGTTTCAGCTATCTATCTATCTATCTATCTATCTGTCTACTTTATTTATTTATTTATTTTTGATGATAGTTGTGTGCTGATAATGTATTTAAAATAAGTGGGCTTATTCAGTTTTTAATAAATAAATAAATAAATACAGTAGTATGGAATTTCTCAACTGTTCATGCAAATGGATTAAAACTCATTCGAAATATAATTATTATATTGAAAAACACCAGAAAAACAGTGTTTGTACTGTAAATACATCTAAATGCCACTTCAGATGCCTCTGCAGTGCAAAGATGTTTGTGTCACAACAAGGTCGTAGGCAAATGCACAAAGACGATGAGAAAGGTTAATAAGGCTTTAATTTAAGACTTAAACGTATGCTCTTACACAAACAATAAGAGGTGTAAACAGAAACAGAGAAACAAATAAGAGGTAAAAACAGAGAAATTTAAATACAGGGCAAACAAGAGAAGGGAAACACATGAGTGGCAGGAACTAAAACAAGGAAACACGTGACTGGGGGAAAACAAATTAAATGTC
>NW_015537935.1:913420-914701 GCF_001515605.1 Sinocyclocheilus anshuiensis | reverse complement strand
TACCGTGACGAGATCCTGAGGCCCATTGTTGTGCCATTCATCCACGACCATCACCTCATGTTGCAGCATGATAATGTTGCAATAATGTTGCAAGGATCTGTACACAATTCCTGGAAGCTGAAAACATCCCAGTTCTTGCATGGCCAGCATACTCACCGGACATGTCACCCATTGAGCATGTTTGGGATGCTCTGGATCGGCGTATACGACAGCGTGTTCCAGTTCCTGCCAATATCCAGCAACTTCGCACAGCCATTGAAGAGGAGTGGACCAACATTCCACAGGCCACAATCAACAACCTGATCAACTCTATGCGAAGGAGATGTGTTGCACTGCGTGAGGCAAATGGTGGTCACACCAGATACTGACTGGTTTTCGGACCCCCCCCCCGGACCCCCCAATACAGTAAAACTGCACATTTTAGAGTGGCCTTTTATTGTGGCCAGCCTAAGGCACACCTGTGCAATAATCATGCTGTCTAATCAGCATCTTGATATGCCACACCAGTGAGGTGGATGGATTATCTCGGCAAAGGAGAAGTGCTCACTAACACAGATTTAGACAGATTTGTGAACAATATTTGAGAGAAATAGGCCTTTTGTGTACATAGAAAAAGTCTTAGATCTTTGAGTTCAGCTCATGAAAAATGGGGGCAAAAACAAAAGTGTTGCATTTATAATTTTGTTCAGTGTATATAAAACTGCGACAGTTTGTTGATACTGATCTCATTTGACTGGCAACAGTCCTATAGTGTCTTATTATTCTATTGAATAAATGTAAGAATTTACATGAAATGGGACGCAGGCATTTAAAAAAAGGTTAGCAAAGTTGATTTTTACCTCTGTGCTTAATCTGAATCCAATTTCAAATTATTTAAAAACGTATTATTAAAAACTTATAAAATTATTATTAATTTAGTTTTAATTTGGATATTTCAAAATTATGGTATCCCCTTACTGTTCATTTATTTGTTAATTAGTTCATCAAAATTATTAATTTTGTAATGAATTATTTCTCTGCTGGTATTTTGACCCATTCCTCACTTGAAAAATATTTAAGATCACAGATAATCTTTGGTTTTCATGTTGCCACTGATTTCTTCAAATCCCACCAAATATTTTTAATGAGATTGAAATCTGAAGACTGATTAGGCCACTCAAGAATGTTCTACAATCAAAACATATACTTTGGGATGGTTGTCCTGCTGGACATTGATTATTACGGTGGCCGAGAAGTGCAGAGCAAATCACAATTCTGAAAACAAAATAACAAATTACAAAC
>NW_015537935.1:907882-913167 GCF_001515605.1 Sinocyclocheilus anshuiensis | reverse complement strand
ACCTTATTGGTACAATAAAGCCCTCCCTACACCTACCCTAACCCTACCCGATACTTTATTTTCAACTTTTTGATTATTTCCTTAATTTTTATTGAAAATAAATGCCTTTACGTTGTGATACGAGATTTGAAAAGGGAGAAAAAAAAGTTCGGCAAAAGGCGGAATCGAACCCGGTTCGAACGCGTTAAAACGCTGGGTGTCTATTTACATTTAGTTAAAAGTGGTTGTAAATCATCAGCTCTGGTGGTGCAGCTGGTTGAGTGTGTGCCCTTGGCTTTGTGACGCGATCGACCTGGGTTCGATTCTGCCTTTTGCCGAACTTTTTTTTCTCCCTCCGTTTTCAAATCTCGTATTAGCAATGGATTCTATTTACACTAAGTGAAAATAGCAGTATTTTTAGCAATATGCTATTTACACTAAGTGCAAATACCTATTTACACTATGTTAAAATAGCAGGATTGTTGTTGTGCTTTCTGAATTGTTATTTTGTTTTTTAGACTTGCATTTGCGTTTGTAATTTGTTATTTTGTTTTCAGAATTGTGATTTGCTCTGCACTTCTCGGTCACCGTAGATTATCAAGCTTCAGTTTATACACCGAAGGCATTACAATCTTTGCCGAAAAATCCATTGTGTCCTTCATACAGTCCAGATTTCCATTTCCTGTAACAGCAAAACACCTCCATAATAAGACTGGTCCATCTCTATGTTTGACCATGGGGATGGTGTTCTTCTGCTCATAAACATTGCCTTTCTTGGACCAGGCATAACAAAACGTGTGTGTGTGTGTGTGTATATATATATATATATATATATATATATATATATACATAGTGTTTATGTTTTTGTGATGTTTGAGAATGTACATAGTCAGTGAATACCAGGTTATTGTCATAAGCATAAGACCCATCCAAAAGGTAAGGTGTTGACACAGTTCACCACATGGTGTCACTGAGAAGTCAAGTAAAACTCATTTAAGGTGATTGAGCTAATGTGACATTGTCAGATAAATATCTGCTTTTCTATGAAAAATAAATCATAATTGTTGGAGATTTTAACTTTTGCATACTGTAGATTATGAAAACTATTTTGGTCAATCAAAATGTCACTCTAACCACTCGTTGCCATAATCATACACTAGTTTTAATTCTGTCAGACAGAGTTGACAATACAGCTATTCAGCCACAGAGTAATGATATTTCAGATGACTACATGCTACTAAGATAGTAATTTAGAAACTGAAGTGCAAAAGGAATAATAAATAAATAAAATACATTTAGAAGTGCATGTAAATGTTTCTAGCTACGGACAGCCTGAAAGCTGCTATGTCTGCATATTTATGGAACATAACCAAAACAATCTTATGAAATCAAAGTTTTTATTTTTTTATTCAGTATAGTGGCAAGACTGACATGAAGAAACAGATATTTCTTCAAAGCATAGCAGTGATGCAATTTATGAATTTTTACTGAGAAAATGTAGAACTTTGGAAAGAAAACTGAAAATTTACAACCAGCTGGTAAAGCCAGTTAACCCAGTTGGCTCCTAAAATTTTAAATAGCATTACTGGCAATGTTTGGGACACACTCTCAATTGTGAAAATGTTTAAAGACTTATCACTTTAGTCACTGTGCATTTTGTTTTCAGTCTACTGGAATCAAAACAAATGATCACAGGTTTGAACTCTTTTTGACTCTACAGAAGCTATATCAGCTATAGCAAGAGAAATCCATATCCAAAAACTACAGTAGCAAGAAAACCAGACAACATGACAAGACACGGAAACACTTGATTCTGTGTGGAAAGCTCTGAGCCCTCTGAGTGAGTTCACTGATGCCCTGTCTGGACAAGTCTATCTTACCTGAAGCATGTGCTTCATCTTTGTCACCACAGGATGAAGACCTAACTTACAAATGATACTAAACAGAAAATTATTACCAGCCACACAAGACCATGCTGTACATGACATTCATAGACTAAAAACATACGATATACTAGAAGTATGAAAACTGTATTGACTGATTCTTAACATTTCTTTTGTCTTTTTAATTTGTAGCACTTTGGGATTCTGTTTGAATATAAATCACGTTATAAATAAAATGTATTATTATTATTTTTATTATTATTGACTGTATAATGACAAACAGATGTTGTATATAGTACTTTTTTATTTGGAGCCAAACATGGTCACTATATACTTGCATGGAAAGGTGTTTCATGAAGATTCATTCTTAAATTCTCCTTTGTCTTTCAGGGGGGGAAAAAAAGCATACATCGGAACAAATGCGGTCGAGTAAAGAAATCACATGACTAATTAGCGCGAGAGAGAGAGAGAGAGAGAGAGAGAGAGAGAGAGTGTGTGTGTTGGGGGGGTGAGGTATATAAAACAAGAGATACACAAGAGGGGTACAAAATGCCTACCTGAGTCTTTTTAAATTCTCTTATTCAGCATCACCAAGAATGAAACCAAACCCTGAGTGAGAGTGACCAGCATTTCATGTCT
The DNA here is from genome assembly GCF_001515605.1 of Sinocyclocheilus anshuiensis. Classification (NCBI taxonomy): domain Eukaryota; kingdom Metazoa; phylum Chordata; class Actinopteri; order Cypriniformes; family Cyprinidae; genus Sinocyclocheilus; species Sinocyclocheilus anshuiensis. Next base: position 910,666 of record NW_015537935.1, on the reverse strand, counting down.
TTGTTCATTAGACTGTCAGAGGAGCACATCACCAATCATGCAAGGTAAACTCTTCAATTTTTCTCATTCTATCAAAAGGTTATTCAACTTAGGAATTATATTTTACATTTGAAAGTAAAAATAAAGGTACTTCGATGGTTGTTTGTAGTATAGGTTTATCATCAAGAACCTTTTTTGGCTGCCTATATTTCTTTAGAGGCATGCATATAGCCATATGCATTATTATTATACATTCTTCAGATCTGTTTATCAGTTTATTGTGTTCTTTAAACCTAAAAGCTAGAATGTTCAATGTAAAACACTTTTTGGTTCTGAATGGAAATTTTTTTTTCCAAGAGTGAAATAGGAATGTTATTGTAACAACAACAACAATAATTATTATAAATTGTAAAATTCATTTAAAATAAAAATTGTAATAAAAACGTATTAATTTACAAAAAAATACATTATTTTAATGTAACCAAATAATAATAAATAATCATAGAGTAGCATAGAAAAGCAAGAGTTTGCCCAGTGATATATACATACATATATAGCTTCAGTGGATGTGAAAAATTATGTGAACTGTGTTTTTAGTGAGAATGATGCAGAGAACTGTCCCGCTATTGTTCTGCTGCCTGTTACTTTCAGCGACATCTTCCCCAGTCTATCCACTGAGGTAAGACAGACCAAAACCAACTGTCATTACATAGTTTTTTTTTTAATATATAATATTTTATTGTTTTATTTTTCATGCATGTAAATTAAACAAATACTTCTTTTATTTGTAACAAATCTCTTAACGTATAGATATTCGTATGAACCTAAAAATATTCAATGTGTGAAACATCACAGATATGTGATGAACAGAAATGGAATAATGAGTACCTGAACAAAGTGGGGATCAATATATTTTAAGTTTCCGCTGTGAGATGCTACTACTCTCTTCCAACAAGGTATTTGCAAGTTCTTGAACACATCTGGGGGACACATGGTTACATGTGGTTTGCCATTGCAAGGACAATCAGCTGTCCTTCCAGCCTCCCTGTAGCCCTGTCTTAGGTGTCTTACATTACGCACATTGCAGTTTATTGCACTGGCCGCATCTGCAGTCCTCATGCCCAACCCTGGGCATCTTTCTTCTGTGTTTTTCAGAGTCAGCAAAATGTCTTTGCACTGTCCTAAGTAATTATAACTGTGACCTTAATTGACTACCGCCTGTAAACTGTTAGTGTCTTAAGTTAGTGTGTTCATTCATTCTGTAATTTGCAACTGCTTTAGAAAAGTTATACCTTAACACTAGAATTTAAGTGGTAACTACTTGAGCCTTATTAAAATATATACAGTGTCGTTATATGTCTGAATCATGCAGTCTTCTTTGCAGCAAACATAACATATAACAGTTACATCATTCATAATTACAAATCCTCTTAAATGAGAAACTACTTGAAATCATCAACAGTTTTATGTAACAGCAAACCATTCTCATAGCATTCTGATTTTCTCAGAACATGACATTTGCAGCACAACTAATTAACAGTGTATGACTCATTTTTACACTAATATGGTTATACACCTCTACAAACACATGGGCAGAGAGTAGGGTGTGAATGGTACTAACAAAGAACAGCTGCCTATGAGAAGAGTGAAAGTCTACGTTCAGAGTCTGTCACACGTTACCCTAATTAATAGAGACTGAGCTCTGCTTTTGTTGTGTTAACTAGGGTCAGGGTTTCTATTATGAACTACAGACACTTGATGTGAGTCCACAGCTTTTTGCAATCATCTTATTGAATTCTCTCCCTTGCTACATTAAATTTGTAAGCTAATAACAACGTTTTTGTTTAAAAACTGTGGTGAGACTGGGACTAGTTGTCCCAGTCATAACCCCATCCTTGATTATGATGGACACACAGTATCTCATTAACTATAAAGTGATAAACACAGTGCTTGATGTGTTTGTTAGGTTTGGTCAGAGAGCGGCTGCGATACTGATGACCTCCTCTATCCAGGATCCAATGCAGTTGCCAGCAGACACTTCATCCCAAACACCAGACGCTGAGTTTAGGTCAGTCAATTATTCATTCATCTAGCGCTCAACAATAACACATTTTTTTCCACTTTTTGTCTTCAGACTTTTCTTGCCTTGACATTTTCACTGGCCCTACTACAAATGATGCATACATACAGTATATACTAAAATACTGTACGTATGCATCATTTGTAGTTAATTAACAAATGGTTTAGCTTTTTAATTTGCCAAGACAACTATGAAAACACTTTGGCTGCAAAATGGTGGTATACAGTTATATGGCATACTGCATACAATGATTACTGCCATATAGTCAACACATTTTTGCTGATGCTTCCAAACTATCAAAAATCATTCTTGCGATTTTAATAAAACTTAACTAAATGTACGATTTAATAAAAATGTAGCACTGGCCCAACAAGCATGTGACATTTCTGTTAACTGGCACAAACTTCTTGCACTGTACTTTGGGCCATCCCAGTGGTTGAACCCTAATACCATCCTTGGTTAGAAATGGTCTAATCTGACTTTAAATATAGTCATCTAATTCTGACATAACAGTATGATGTTTAAACACCATTTTTAGGTTTGGAAGACATGCTGACGCCATCTTTACCAACAGCTACCGAAAAGTTCTCGGTCAAATATCTGCCAGAAAATTCCTTCAAACTGTTATGGGCAAAAGACTTGGGTATGTTTTTTGTTTTAGATATTTTTGGACAACTATAACTAAATAATTTAATGTTTTTAATTAAATAATTTCGTTTAAGGAA
>NW_015537935.1:900337-907872 GCF_001515605.1 Sinocyclocheilus anshuiensis | reverse complement strand
ATTCTGCTGATTAATCTTATGATTTAACTACACAATGTAATAATGCTGTGTCCCATGATATTTCAATCACTTTGTGTTCTCTCTCTCTCTGTCAACAGACCAGAAACTCAAAACTATGTGAAACGCCAGTCTGGCATATATGGAGACACCTTCAAGCAAGATGTGGATATGAATGTCATTGAGAGGGAACAAAGTTACAGAGAACCACAAAGACTTAATTTTTAATCATTGTGTAACTACTGAGAACTTAATACAAAAACTGTGAACAGTCTTTATACTTGCATTTGCCACATTTCACACTGGATTATTAAATCTCAGTTCACCCTTCATACAGTTTTCTGTGCACTGTGTATTTTTACAGCCAGTGTTCAGAAGGTCTGCCACAGAAATCAGGAGTCCCTACCTAAAAATACACAATTGTTTAAATGTATTTGACATCCACACCTCAGCAAGTACATATGGTTGTATAGCGGTACAATTGATCATTCCCTAAGCCACTCCTTAAAAACACTGATGACAAATCCTACCTGATATCAGAACTCTTGCCAAAATATATTGAAAAAAAAAATAATAATAAAACTGTCACCTCTCACTAATTGTATTATTTCTAAGTTGACAAGTAGAGTATTACTCTCATGAACAATTTCAAACATTTTAGAAAGACTATAGAAAATACAAGCTCCAAAGTAGAACCTCAAAGAAACAAGATGAAATAATGCGTGAAGTAAACACCTGTTATCACTGACACACGAGTTTGAAAGCCTGACAAAATTGAGCACACCTGTGATTTCCAATGCATGAACACCATGAAAATAGTGTTAAAATAGCAAGCAACCAACCAAAAAAATGAACTTTGATTGAACACCACAACTTTCTAAATTTTGGATCTATAGACTGTGGCTGAGCCCGAAAACTGACAAATGCTGCCTTCGGAGGATGCATTCCAATGTAGGAAGGCATCAAGGCAAGTCCGAATCCAACATCAGCTCTCCTAAGTCTCCTAAGATGTCTTCGTCTGATCGATTTTTGAAGGCAGCATAGTTGTATCCTTCGATTCCTTTGACATCCCACAATCCTGTGTGTTCCATTCCATGACAGTTCAGCTAAAAAATAAAAAAAAAATCACATCTGAAGTTGCGTTTGGTGGACAGTTTGTTTCTGACCAACTTTTTCCATGTTACTTCTAGTGAGAAATCAGAATTATAGTAATTAAATATAAGCTTATTTATCACCAAATCTCACTCTATTTTGTTGCAGATCATTAAACCGCTGCCTCAGAAGCATGTCCGAAACCAGTTTCATGAGGTGCCTTCTTGCGCAAATGCTGCCTTTAAAGTCATTGTTTGATAAGGCAGCGAGGCAACGAGTCAGCAGCCTAAGCTTTTGGACGCAGCCTGTGTTTTTCTGCATGTCTGCATCATGGATCCAAATAGAAAATAATTACCAGAAGAACTGAATAAGTTGATTGTGAGACTTTACAAAGACGGAAAAAGATACATGAAGATTAATGACAAATAAAAAACACTGAAAAAAACAGGAAAAACATGAATTATCCGATGTACCCAATTAATAGCCTATTATTTGCCATCTACACAAAATTGTTTCTCTTTTATCTTGATTTCTTTAGTTTCAATTAATGTAATTCCCTTAAATGTGAAATCTACTACATTAAATTATGTAGAGCGAATGCGAACCAATCAAGTACTCTTTTGCTGTTGACAGAACTCTTTGTATGGGACAATTTCAGCATTTCTACTCTCATTAAGTATTTTATGTGTTTTTAAGCAGGTGAGAAAAGGGGGCGATTTTATTGTTTTAATGTTCATTTAGGTTGGCTTTTAAAACTTTACTCTGTATAATTTCTTCTATGTTTGCTCACAGTTTGTTATCTAGCTAATACAATCTTATACTTGTCCAGTGCTAGTCTAGTAATGTGACAAAATATACGAAATTGAAATGAATTCTGTCATGGAACAAAGTAAAATTATAATAATATTTTAATGGATGATCTGCACCAAAAAAGTTCAGAGCAGCCAGCAAATGTCCAACATACATGTTAAGCCCTTCAAAATGGCTTAAAAAGCATAAAGCTTTCATTTCTTTAACATGTTCTGGTTCCTACATAATCCCCTTACAGCCACCCTGCTCTCTAAAAACCAGTATCGGCCACTAAACAACACAAAGTGAGCAAATGTGTTTTTATTGTTTTATTTATTAAAAAAAAAAAAACACTGTGTTAGCCATCTGTGTGGTGATGACTGGAAGAATGATTCCACATTTCTGTTCATTTGATGACAAATAAAACCTCTTGCTCTGATGTATGATAAAAATGAAAAAAAAAAAATAAAACAGGAACATGCTTCACTACTCGTTACAAAAATCTGAGGACAGGAATTTGTATTCAAAAACAATCAAATGAACATCCTTACAAAAACAGAAAACAGCAGTAGAATATCACCAACTTTCATTTGCATCACCACCAAACAATTCAACAATGTACAAGCAACAATCATCATATATCCTCAACGTATTCATCTGACAGTGATTTGTTGTCAGAAAAAAACTGCATGTTTCTTAATTGTCAATTTAGAAAAATTCAGAATCTGCATCTTTGTTTCTCTTTTAAACCACCACCAATACTTCTGTTCCCAAATTTCTTAAATAAAGAAAAAACATGAATATGAAACATCCATGGTCTTCACGATTTTACCAGCATCATTTTCCTTCAAGTCTGAAAGAGAGAACATCAAGTACTGGTTAAAACCAGATTTGTACTTCCTGTAGTAAATAGCAGTGCTTGCAAGGTAGCAAAAGCGTAGGTTTTAAACTTTGGTTCTTCATATTCTGCAATGCCACATTAAACCTTTTTGTCATCAATCACACTGCAGTTAGTTAGAATAATACCACTCAGTATTCAAAACAACTTTAGGAGGGGGAATTCACCAAGAATAAATCGCATGCATTGAGCATTGTTTATTAGCATGCATCATGTCTGCAGTGCTTCGGCGAGATTTGAAAACACATGCAAATCAAGTATTGCAAACACCAGGCACGGCTTGCACAGAGCAATTCCTCTTTAGCAGGCCAGTTATGAGTACTAAAGGTTAAGAAGGATGCAGCAGATTACTACGATCTCCACTCCAAGAAATTATCGTAATTTTAACTGTAAAAGACTGTTAAAATGCTACAGTAAACATCTATTAATTGTTATACAGGAAAAAAAAAGTCATAGATCTTAACTTACATTTCATGTCATTTTATAGCAAGACACTGTTAAATGTGCCATTTTTGGAAGTAGAAAAGAACTGACAAACCATAAACTGACATTCCCTGTGGCACTTCACATTTGATTGGATTTCATTTAAATAATTGTTTATTGGTAGTTTTTGCTATCAGATGTTTATATTTTGTCTGTATGACACCGTGCACCTACTATACATTAGAATTTACCTCACCTTGGGGAAAGGCTACTTGTGATGAACTTTTATTCTTTATGTGGCTTTTTCTTTACTACCTGTGTTACAAAACTGATTTATAGCCTTGCTAATTCACCAAAAAGGGCTGTCGTTTTTTTTTTAATTTACAGGTTGTTATTCTGGTAAGAATTTTTGGCAACACTATTTTAAGCACCAGTTCTCACTATTAACTAGTTGCTTATTACTAGCATATTGGCTGTTTATTAGTACTTATAAAGCACATTAATGCCTTATTCTGCATGACCATATTTAGATCCCTTAATCCACCCAATACCTAAACTCAACAACTACCATACTAACTATTAATAAGCAGCAATTTAGGAGTTTGTTCAGGGAAAACTCTTAATAGTTAGTGAATATGTGTTTCCTATTCTGAAGGGTCACCGAGTTTTTTGTTTGTTTGTAAAAAACAACAGGAAATTTGTACCTGTATTTTGGTTGTTGATGTTAAAGGCTGCACAGCCAATCAAACTGTGATATGTTAGTGCAAATTAATTATTATAAATTTAATTAAGGATTGTTACTTTTGCATGATAAAGAAATGTTTGTACGTAACATAAAACCAGATAAGAACATGTGCAAAAAAAAAAAAAAAAACACAGGCAATGCTGCAAATGTTACTTGTGCTAGGCAAATAGCACTGCCATTTGTGAACCCCTATGATGCCCCTTATTTTTACAGAAACACGTTTGCACTGAAAGTAGGGCTGCACGATTAATCGCATGCGATATTTAACGCGCATCTTGTCAGAAAGCCGGTTCTGTAATCAGCGGTAAATCTCCATCACCTGCGTGCTTTCACATTGAGCAGCATTAACCACACAGAGCCGTTGTTCACTGATGAGTTGCGCAAAAAATCGCGCGAATATGAACGTGGTTTAGCGCAGCTCGTCAGTGAACAACGGCTCTGTGTAGTTAATGCTGCCCAATGTGAAAGCACGCAGGTGATGGAGATTTACCGCTGATTACAGAACCGGCTTTACTGATAAGATGCGCGTTAAATATCGCATGCGATTAATCGTGCAGCCCTAACTGAAAGTAATATTTTAGTGAACTTGCTGCTTGGAATTTATAGAGTAGTTGTTCAAGCAGAACTTTAATCAGGCAACTCCACAACTGAGAAACTATCACAGCGACAAAAAGACTTTGGGGCAAAATAAATATAAAATCTCAGATCAAGCAATTTATCACATAGGGCCTAAACTGTAGTTCAGCAGTCTGTCACTGCACACACTAATGAAGTGAAACACAAGCCAACAAAAACAAGTGATCACAACACTCTGATCAATAAAAAGCAAGACATGAAAAATATGGCTTGACAGTCACAAATGGCATTATGTTTCAAAGGAAGTTGTGAGCTTCACTCAACAAACACACCAACATAGCCATGCAGTAGGTGTTGTCATGGAAATGTTGATGCCATATTATGGGATGCACAGGTGGCAACAGCAAGCCTTACTTCAGCCTGAAGACTGGCCTTTCTTTTTGCAAAACATTCAGGCATTTATCGCAGACTCCTATATTTTGCCAACCTACTACTTTGTTCTGCAGCAATCCTAAAGGAAGGGTAAAGAAAGAGAAGGAATGGAAAAGTGCAGAAGGGTAAAAGAAACAAACACTGAGACAAAGTATGTTCACACCAAGAACGATAACTATAAAGATAACTACAACACTAACAATAATAGATTCACACCAATGGACAACAACTTTATTAATGCCATCTGCCCCTTTAAAGTCAGTTGAATTCTGATCGAATTGTTTTTATTGTTCATCAGTTGGGAAAAAAACTGTTCTTAATGAGATTCCAATGATATTGTTCTTCTTTATTGTTATAGCTATGGTGTGGACTTCCCTATTCTTATAGAATAAGAACGATTATTAAAACGTTATAGTTATTATAGTTATCATTCATGCTTGGTGTGAACGTCCCTTTATGCTCCATTCAACTTGGTCTGGCAGTCAAAAGGTCGTTGCTAGTAGGGGTTTTTCACTACTAGACGCCCCAATATTATTGGTGGGCTGTGTAACTGGCTATACCTTTTGAAAATCTGCCAAATAATGACATGGCAGTAAAAATAAGATCTCATGGTGGATGGACAAGCTCCAATTCACTGACATTAGTAGTTGTTGCCATTTGTATAAAGTTACACTTTTCTCATCAGTCACATCACCAACTGTCAATCATGCCAGCGGAAATCACTAACTCTCACTGATAACGATTTTAGGTCGCTTTGCTGTTGATTGCTGTATGTACAAATGGAAAAGAGATGAAACTCTAGACAAGCAGAAGTCAAAACCTTCTAAGAATGCATTAGAGGAATGTATCTGTACAGAATTGGGCCCAAGGAAAAAAAAAAACATTTCAGGTTAAAACTAAACACTGAATGAACACTTATGTTCTCTCTAAGGTCTTTCTGAATGCACTACAGTTTAATTAGGTGAGTAATCATCCCTGAAAGCAGGGCATACTCAGGGAGGTACATGTAAATCTGTGAAATTAATCTAGTCCCAAAAGGCAGAAAATGAAGAGAGGAAACCACTTCTGAGTAACCCAAGCACACACTACAGAGCTCAGAGACAGCAACACACCCACAAGTTCAGCAGAAGGTTCAGAGTGAAGACACAAAGGGGACAGAGATAAAATCCAAGCCTCTATTTTGTCAAATAGTGCAATTAAAAGCTGCCTTTTTACCACGTCAGAAAAAGGACTGAATGATATATCAAATATTCGCTACATATACATAATTTTGACGGCAACCTAAAATTAAGCAACATATCACAGTGACTTGAATGCAGTGTTAATTTTGACAGCAAATTCTGATTTAGTTTTAGTCAGTCTTTTGACTAAAATGCCATTTAGTTTTAGTCATATTTTAGTCATCTGAATTGTATTTAGTTTTAGTCGACTAAATCTACAGTAAATTTAGTCGGCTAAAATCTAATGGGTTTAGTTACAGTGTAATGCATTTATTAAGCATTTCTCTAAAATATCCGAACTCATTATATAGGTTTGATATTAAGGTTTTATCATGATAGACACCGATTTAACTGCAGTGACACACAACATGCCTTTGTTAAAATGAAATAAAACCACTTCTCACAAAGAAGAACATGGTCTTCATATTAATGAAATACCAATGGTTATATAGGCTAATTATTAGGGCTGTGAATCTTTGGATAAACAGCGATTCGATTCACGATTCATAGGTTTTCGATTCGATTCAAGAACGATTTTAGCAAATTTAGAACGATTCAATTCGATTCTGCATTCTTTATGTGCATTCACAGGATTATTTAAATGCTTCCCCTAAATTCTTTAAATGCTTAGTCAGGGGGAAAATCACACAGAAGCCTTTATGGTTACAGAACCATAGGTTAGAGAAAAAAAAAACACTTTTGTCCATTGTTAGATGCTGGTTTAATGATGCTATGGCATGACAAGGCATATGTAAAAATTCATGTAAGCCAAGATTTAAAAACTTAGTCAGGGGGCAAATTACACAGCAGCCTTTATGGTTACAGACCCATAGGTTAGAGAAAAAAAAAACACTTTTGTCCATTGTTAGATGCTGGTTTAATGATGCTATGGCATGACAAGGCATATGTAAAAATTCATGTAAGCCAAGATTTAAAAAAAATAGAGCTTTAAAAGTATTATGAATAGGCTAACATTTTATCACACCAGGGACGTAGCCATCATTTCAGAAGTGACAGAAATGTCAAATACAATAATTTTATGTATGTATGTATTATTATTATATTTTTACAAGGAATTATTTTCTTATCTCTTACTTTGAATTAGCTGTAAGAAATCAAATATACTGCTGGACAACAATCAATCATTTGTAATCTATTAATTTTTTCCTAATGGAAATTTTATGATTGTTTTATATACTACAAACAATCAATTTTCTGTACAGAATAAGGTAGAACATATACTTTATAGTTTCTGTACTGTAATAAATGATGTCAGTTAGCACTGCATCATTCATAAATTTTATTTATTTATTGTGTTTATTGTCTACATTTCACCAGTTCATTCTGCTTTTTATTCAGATTA
>NW_015537935.1:900052-900287 GCF_001515605.1 Sinocyclocheilus anshuiensis | reverse complement strand
CTAGCAACAAACGCTACTTTCATGCATCTGATTATCAGATAAACCTCGCACTCTTATTTCAAGCTTGTTGTTAATTCTGTGGTTATTTTAACAGTTTCCTTTGTACATTCGGTTGAACGACATGGTTAAAACATATTTAACATTCAATGGAAATGTGCGTGTGCTTTAGACACTTACATTTTTGCTCCATCCATGCAATAAATGTGCAGCCTTCGACTGCTCAGGTAATGTTGTC
>NW_015537935.1:895214-899985 GCF_001515605.1 Sinocyclocheilus anshuiensis | reverse complement strand
AATGTGTATATATTTTGAAAGCATTGAATCGCTATAGAAATCGCGATTCATTCGATTCTTAGTGTTTTAAATCAATTACTGTCTGAAATCGGCGATTCACGATTCAAAAATCATGTTTCAAGATCGATGCATATGCATCGTCAGGGTTTGTAATCGATGCATCGATAAAACGAGTGAATCGTTACACCCCTACTAATTATGCATTCTTTATAGCAACTTGTTTACCATATTCTTCATTCTTTCAAGCAGACATATTTATTTCTATGAATAAATTTAGATTAATCTTTAGGGCTACTAAAGTTTTTCAGTCAAGAGCAGTGAGAGATTTTCTGTCTTTCTTTTGTTGCTTGATTAACACATTTTTAACATGATAACATCAATTATTGACTCGGACAATAGCAACTAAATTAGGCTGCTATCCCTTTGAAACCGAATGCACAGCTGCAATGGATGCAATGTACTGATACACGTTGTCCCTACTGTTTACGTTCCCTTAAGACGTAATCAACTGTGTTTACGTGAATACTCGTCAAAATGGACAATTCGACACAATTATGTAATTCTCCGTTCATGCGACGCGAGAGAGGGCTCCAGATTGCGACTAAAAGGGTCGCATTTGCGACCAACAATATTAATTTTCGAGTGAAGTTTTCGCTGAGGTCGCCACTGGCGACTATATATTTACATGTTATGACTTAAAAATTTGCATGTAATGCCTTTTTTCCTGATTGTTTTGCGATCACATCTTTTGTTATGTTCACGTATTAAACTGAGACGATGCGCAGCAAAGTTTTAGTGGGAAAAAAGTTTGAAACCGTGCTCATCTCTGCAGCGCTGATACACACCTGATAAAGGCAGCTCAGTTGAGCAGCGCGAGAGAGATCGAAATGACGGAGACGTGCGTCTAAAGCAGTGTCTATTTCGTGCACAACTTGAACAAACTACAACGGGTAGAGCTGTCAGCTGTGTGGACATTGGCAATATCGTTAACAATTCTCGTTTATAATCATTACTAATATGGCATCTTCTTATCAAGATCTTAGTCTATATATGCTGTGTTCTGTTAATGCGTGAACTTCATATTATTTGAAATGCACTTGCCGTCCAGTAATCACAAAAAAGCTTTGTGCTTTGTTAATTTTTAATAAACAAAGTATCAGCTTTAAAAATTTTCAACAATAAATACTGCTCTTTAATGCAGCAGGCGCGATCGCTTTAGCGCCTCAGTTCAAGCGGCAAGTGAACCCATTAAATCTTTCTCTTTACTACTATAGTACATAATGAACATGAATTAACATCAAAAGGTAGGCTATTTTATAAGAGAGCCTACAGTACAACTTACTGAAATGTCTCATGTAATCGCTCATTCTGTGTCAAACTGCAGAAAACGTGTAAAGCTTGTAAACATCGCAACATAATAATACATTTACCTCAGAATAACCATTCGGTGTCCATAAGCTCATTAGTCAGCTAGAAAAATAACTAAAGAGGAGCATTTTGCTATTTTTTTGCGCTATTGAATATTCATATTTTTACTTAACCTGTTGCCTACATGATTCAACGCCTCCTATAAAATTGCATTTTACTAATGAAGAAAAACAGACTGACTGTGTGAAAGACATATGACAACATTTATAGGATGCATTTAGGAGGAGCCCAAACTACACTCAGTGGCCAAGTGATGCTTATGGTCCATGATATTGCTACAGATTCTGTGTAATGAACAATTCTTTGTGACTGTATATTTCAAGTTGGAAAAGACATTTAGTTCTCACTTTAAATGAACCTTAGTTCCCAGGTCATCTACAAGATGGATTAAAATGCTGATAAAGTCAAGAAAAGATGAGACATAAACACACGACAGTATGATTAATATGTTAAAATGTTAAAACAATAAATAAACAATAATAATAATAAAATAAATAAAACACGTTTATTCTGTGGCACCTAAAAAAATAATTTGCCGCCTACGTTTTTTGCTTATAGGAGCCAATGGCTCCTTGCTAAATTTTTTTGTCTGGGGCCCTGCCTTGTGTGCTGCGAGACGCGCTTTCGGTGTGTATGCTTCAGTGTCTGCGCTCAGAAAACCGGACCGAATTGAGTTCTCTCTTGCGTCGTCAGATTTATCCATATGTCTGCTCTTCTCTTACTCCCACATATTGACATTTTTGAACGTTTTATGAGACGTGCAGCAAGTATATTTTAGCTTATGTCCCGCCGGTTCAAATGTATGCATCTAACCTACAAACCACGCAGCAGATTCGTTCTGAATGAATCTCTCCCAAATCGTCCCTCCCTAACATTTATTCGTTGACGAAAATGTCAATAGATTTTCGTCATAGTTTTTGTCATTCAAAAAGGGTTTTAGTTCGTTATCGTCTTCTTGTAGTCGGTGGAAAAAATGTCGTTGACGAAAATGATGACGATAATTATTAGTCAACGAAATTAACACTGCTTGAATGACCATTCAATTTGGCCTTTAAGGCTGCTAAAAACTGTGCATAAGACTAGCTTCATGATACTAACACTGGTCCATTTGCACTTTCAATCAAAAATGTTACTACACGCTACTTTTACATACACTTGCACATACAATTGCACCTTTTTCGCCAGGAAAGTTTCACTGTGCGAGAGTAAATGCTGTTTATGTCTGAATAGGCTAGTGTTAAGGTTATCCATTAGCTAGTGTGCTCAAAAACAATGGCAAAATTTGCATTTAGAGGTTACATGCATTAAAAATTGATAGTCTCTCTCTCTACCGCCACTACGGATAAATAATTTTGATGACATCATTCTGCATTTTAGCTTCTCATCAGATTTTCTTTTCAAATCAAATGCTCTTTAGAATCTGAGGCGTCCCACCCACTACATGATAAAAAAAGGTGCTATAACTGCAGTGGAAATCGGTCACTTGTTCAGTTTTCTATATGGTGAGTAAAAGGCACATAGTGCACTTTATAAGGGAAAGTGAATGATTCGGACAGTCTAAATAATATGCTTTCCATTTGGGTGCTGGCAAAGGACAATAGAAGCAATATCAGTTTAAAACAGTTACTGTACCTTTTCACAGCTTTTTGTGCCAGCATGCGGTTCCCAGCCAGGAATGTGAGGCTGCCTATGATAGCCAAATACTTCATAGTCTGGAACATGTTCAAGTGAGTCCAGTACACATACATTAGACCCAACATAGCTGCAAGTGAAAAAAAAAAATGAATTTTCAATTTTCTCTCAGAAGCATGTCACATTTCAGAAGTTAAATTGGATGCAGGTCTGTTCTAAGACCAGTGAAAGGTGAAAAAACTAAGCAAACATTACAATTGTGCATAGTTACTTTGCTCCACTCCATATATGGATAACTGTTTCGCCGCTTATCTCAATTTAAGTTAAATATTCCATCAAACATTTCCCATCAAATATTCCATGAAATATTCCATTGGACATTTTCTATTCGATTGTACATTAATTTGGAAATTCAATGTGTAAATCTGGTTATGATAAACTTGAGAAAAATCACCAAAAAAAAAAACTATAAAATAAATTAATTGGTTAATTCACAGCCTGTTTCATTCTGAGGACATTCTTTTTGTACTGTGCTGGATTTTTACATAATTTTCACTGTAAAATTTGAGTTCTAAAGGAAAAAAAACATTAATTATAATAATAATAATTCATTACATTTATATAGCGCTTTTCTAGGCACTCAAAGCGCTTTACATTGTCAGGGGGTATCTCCTCATCCACCACCAGTGTGCAGCATCCACCTGGCATCCAGCATCCACCATTGACAACAACTGATTTATATTTCATTGTAAAAAATATATTTCTCTATGAAGAAAATGAGATTCATACTTTCTGAACCCTACTGTTGCACTCTATTAACTCTATTGATCACGTCAAGTACCGAATGCTGTGTAATAAAAGTCAGTCGACTTACCTGCGTGGCCTATGTGGAAGAGAATAGTGCAGGGTGACAGTGTGAAGTTTGAGATATTTGCTCCAAGTTTAAACCACTGTGTAGGCAAGAGGGAGAAACATGAGCATTACAGACCGAGTGAATGACAGAATGATAGACCGAATATGTATCTTTTTTTTTTTTTTTTACTGACAAATCAAAACATTATTTTACATAGTTTCATTTAATAGCATGTCAGTTTTTACGTGCACCCATAATAACGGGTCAGAAGACCATTACCAGTATGAGCAGGAGCAGAAATGGAGAGAGGACCAAGGCAGTAAATGCATTGGACACAACTGTGGGTGGCTTCTTCTCTGGCTCTCTGAATAGATGCTGTAGAAACAATATTATTAGTTAAAAAAAAAAAAACAGATATGACGTAACAAATAGGACTGGGCATATTTTGATATTGATATTTTTAGCCTTTCGATATACATAATTTCAACCAAACATAATCAATTAAAAAAGGAAACAGTATAACTTAAGTTTAAGAAAGAGCTGAAAAGTTGAAAAAGAGTATAACATTTTTTTTTTTAAATGCAATACCTGCATTGTTCTATTTTAACAAAATGTGTAATTACTAATTATATTAACACAAAAATTTTAAAAATGAACCTGAACTAATAAACATACTAATAAATGTATATATATATATATATACACACACAATATATACAATATATATATATATATATATATATATATATATATATATATATGAACAAACTGAGACAGACTAAATCCAGAAGTACTGTGTCAACGTTTCCAAGATGCTTCAAGAAACCTACCTGCAAAGCTACCTGAAAAACTATGCGT
>NW_015537935.1:892740-895091 GCF_001515605.1 Sinocyclocheilus anshuiensis | reverse complement strand
ATAATATCCTGTTGTCCCTGTGTACCACTGTGCTTACCTGGATTTCTGGTTTGGGTGTGTACAAAGTTTTAGCCTGAATTGTTGAAGGTGTCTCTTCATCTAAGAACTTCAGCACAACGTCAGCCTTTGAGAAAAATTAGGTCTAATAAAGACTAAATCCATGTATTTTTGTAAGGACAATGACAATTCAACATTAACAAACATGTCAGAAAAAAGACAAAAACAACACCGCACTTACAAAAGTCTACTTCAAGAGTCCAGAGTTCTCTAATGAAAATAACTGCCTTACCACATTCCACAAAATGGGGTTCTCCAACGTAGCGTCTCCCATCATCAAGTAAAGAGCATAGGTGCCAGAGATGGAGTCAAACTCTGTCTTTCTCTCAGTTGTGTCCAGCTCAAACTTATACAAATTCTTACTGTCGGGTTCAGCCACAAACACGACCTCCTGACCTGTCTTCTGGTTGTGTAACCTCACAAAGGTCTGAAAGCAATGACTTGAATCAGTTCATTCAAATGTTTTTGAACAGTGCATTTGCTTGGAGTGAGATTTTGATGACATGGGCTTAATCAATGAAAGTTTTAAGAATCAAAACCTCACAAAAAGGCTTGTCTCTCTAATGAAGGCAAAAACATAAGACCATAAAATGAAGGCAGAATTTTTTCACTTGTCATGCTTTATGCATAAAAGAAAAGCATTTTGGATGGGATAATCACCTGGTGGGGGGTGAGCTCCACTCCTGTGGTCTCATCAACTAACTGGAACGTCATGGCAAAGTTTTGATGGCTGTCTGCCATAAAAGATGCTTTGGCTTTAGTTGGATATTCTACTCTGAAAGACAGAGATCAAACATATGCTGGCTCAATTATATAATAAAATGAAAATTCATCAAATAGAGCTTGATAAAAGTTAATCTTACCTGGTAGTTTTGGGGCCAATGCTCTGGTCCTTGTCCACAACAGACAAATCCATGTTGTTGATGGCAACTCGGGTAGAGACCTTTACCTTGAGCTGAGAAAGTAAATCGAACAAGTTTCTATCTAAGGCTTTAAAAATCACACAATACAATAAGAAATTATTTCAATCCATTAAAATGGACACTCGTAAGTGTGAATATGCTGGAAGAAAGAAAAAACTACAGCAATTACAGTAATTGTGCCTTTTTTTACTTTGTTCAGTGAAAGTGGCCAATGACTTCTCCACAGCAAATGTGACATGCTCTTGACCTTATAATTGTACACTGAACAGTCAGAGCAATTATTCTTTACATAGCTACAATGTGAATGAACACACTCTAGACCGATTAAACGTGAATGTTGAGTGAATGAGGAAATGAATCACAGTTCATTGCAACAATTAAAGAGTTAAAGCTGAGGTCAACACACTGAGGTCACGACAAGGCACGACACATAAGATACAGAACAGATACAAACAACTAAACTTTTGATTTTCCTAGCACGTTTCAAGATTCAGTTAAGTACCTCAACATGGTTGGCAACAAATCGGCTGTCACCAGCAATGGCAACAGAGAACTGATAGTAGCCACTCGCTGGTTGGCTGGCCATGAAATTCAGCTCAAAAACCTCTCTGTGAAACAAAGGACAATCTTTAAAACACAGGAAATATTTCCAAATTAAATTATCAATGTTGTCAGGCATATTACTTATCCAGAGTTTGGAATTCTTTTACGAAGTTAAATATTCAATAATAAAATATTAAAGCACTGTGCACACTACATAAAGGGACAGTGTTTCACACTTGTCATGTTTGGTTCGATTAAAACGAACCCTGGTGTGATTGCTCTGTTAGTGCGGTTCATTTGAGCATGTGTGAACGCTGCCATCCGAACCCTGGTGCGCACCAAACAAGCGGACCGATGGTGTATTCACACCTGTCTTGTTTGGTTCGATTGAATCAAACTCAAGTTTGTTTCCCCCCTTGGTGCGGATCTTTTGAGCACGTGTGAATACAGCAATCGCACTCGGATGCGGACCAAACAACCGCACCGAGACCCAGCTGAAGAGGTGGTCTCGGTCCGGTTCCAAACGAACTCTGGTACGCTTGAGAATTTCTGTCTAATGAATGGATGACCTTAAGCACACGTGTGGTTTTGGTTACAATTTCTGGTTCACTTGCAAAAAGGGCAGTGTGAAAGTGAACCACACCAAACAAAAATAATCAACATTGCATTTGGTCCGGACCAAAGCAAGTGAACTAGCGGACTTTCCTGGTGTGAATACACCCTTACCTAGGGTCTGGCGATCCCAAGGGGTTGTGCTGGGGGGGTGCTGTGAAGAAAAAAAACAAACAAACCTGAAACCCCCCTGAGATTTAAAAGAAAAAAAAAAAG
>NW_015537935.1:891725-892395 GCF_001515605.1 Sinocyclocheilus anshuiensis | reverse complement strand
CCTGTGATTTTCTAATGATCCTGAAGACATTGATTAGCATGCTCAGGTGTGTTTGATTAGGGTTAGAGCTAAACTCTGCAGGAAAGTGGATCTCGTGGGCCAGATTTGAGGATCCCTGATATAAAGTGATTGTGTCTTTTTTCAGAAGAATTAGATCAAACCACCTGATTTATATGGATTATTTTTCAAATGTTATTATGTACATTTTAAAGCTTGAAAACTGATTGCGTATTCAATGGATGGTCAAAAATAAAGAGAATACAAAAAAAAAAAAGTTGATTTGTGTTCCGAAGATGAATGAAAACTTATGGGTTTGGAAAGGCATGAGGATGAGTACAGTTTTGGACAAACTAACTTTTTAACTTTTTTAATGAAGTATGTTTAGTAGCATGTTCGTTTTTTCTGCAGTTTCAAAATTTGTATGGCATTATCCATTATTTTAAAGTCGTCAACTGCAATGCACATACTCTCTGAGGGTGAATGGTGCCTGGCTTAGGATGGCAGATTTTGATGTACTAGTACTGGCTGACTCCACCAGCACACTTGCTGAACTGAGGGGCTGGCAAAGGACATCCGTCACCTGAAGCTGCAGTAACAAACACAGACATTACAGTTGAGTAAACAAAAGAACAAAACAATGAAACAAACAAAAACAAAATAAATAAATATA
>NW_015537935.1:889217-890777 GCF_001515605.1 Sinocyclocheilus anshuiensis | reverse complement strand
ATATATATATATATATATATATATATATAGATAGATAGATAGATAGAGAGAGAGAGAACACACTCAAAACTGAGGCCTACCCGGAGGAAGGGCTGGCTGTGGGATATAGCAGCAGGGCCCTGGGCACTGACAATGACAGGCACATGGAAGCGATTGTTGGAAAGTGATTCAGCTGCACTAGCCACACTGAATGCCTCTGATAGAGAGTCCCAAGACTTCTTACTGAAGATGGAGTTCACTAGCTGGATTACCTGATCCTGTGATGGACAAGTGGAGGAGCCATTTATCTTGAGACAGCACTTCAAACACTTACAGAAAGTATTTGCTGTACATAGTTATAGCTTTATTTTGAGTGGGCTAAACTGTGAACCTCTTTCAGGGGGGGCTCCATGTCCACATGATCGGACAGGGCATACGCAGCAGAAACAAACAGTGCTGTGGCCTCCAGCCCCTCCTCAAACTGAAGATACACTCCACTCAGATCATCTAAACGGGCAGCGAGATCCTACAATGAAGAAAAATATACAAATCATACTAGAATTCCAAAAATTAATTAAATAAAAAGCTGTTTTCTGGTACACAGCAAATGTGACCAATCAGAAAAGTTTGAAACACAGTGCAAAGTAGATTTGTCTTCAGTTGACTGTTAATAACAACACTTATGTTACTTATTATAGGACCATTAAGATTTTTTTTCTTCGTATTTTGCACATATAATTGTAGCAAATGAATAATGAAGCATATTATTTCTATTTTTTTTAACTGGTATGAAACATGACCCTGGACATGTGTGAGATTTACCCATAAGCAGTTAGTAACAATCAATTAAAATATACATTAATTAAAAAAATAACATTAATTGTTAGATTAATTCACTACCCTAAAATAGCCTACAGAAAGTCAAATTGTTATACTAACTGAATTACATTGTAAATAGCAGCGGTACTTGCAGGTGGAACGACCTGCCCAACTCAATTCGAACAGCTGAGCACTTAGCCATCTTCATGAAACGGCTAAAACACATCTCTTCCATCCACACTTGACCCACTAACACTAGCACTCTCTATCCTATTTCTGGTTACACTTTAATTTAAGGTGCTTTAGAATTTTCTATATTTCTGCATAAATATGACTCAAAACATAATCAGATTTTTTACAGATTTTTAAGTCCTGAAAGTAGACAAAGAGAACCCAATCAAACAAATGAGACAAAAACATTTTCTTGAGAAATTTGAGAAAAATGACCCAGTGTAAGATTTGGTTTTGGTTTAGGGTTACTTGCATGTAATTATGCATAATTCATTGTTATTATAATTTTAAGTACAAAAAATAAAGTTTTACCCTATTTATATTTTATCTACTTATTATCTTTTCGTTTATTAAAAAAACAACTTGACCCTCTAAAACCATTTCATTTAAAAAAAAAAAAAAAAAAAAGACCCTCTAACACTAGCGTTCTCTATTCTTTTTTTATTCTTTCAACTCGTTTTTTTTTTTATTTATTAAAAAATTGACCCTCTAACACTATTCTATCTACTCGTTTTCTTTTTATTATATATA
>NW_015537935.1:883818-889173 GCF_001515605.1 Sinocyclocheilus anshuiensis | reverse complement strand
GTTTCTTGTAACTGCTGATCAGTCCTGCACAACGGCTTGTATTAGTTTTAGCTCATTACTGAGTACAGAACCACTTCAACTCTGTGATGTTATGGGTTTCCTCCTATGAACTGCTTGCTTCAGCTCCTTCCACAACATTTCAATTGAATTAAGGTCCAGACTCTGACTCAGTCATTCCAAAACATTAACTTTGTCTTTCGTTAACCATCCTTTGGTAAAATGACTTGTGTGCTTGAGGTCGTTGCCTTGCTGCATGGCCCAGTTTATCTTGAGACTCAGTTCTCGGACAGATGTCCTGACATTTTCCTTTAGAATATGCTGGAATAATTCAGAATTCATTCTTCCATCAATGATAGTAAGTCATCCTGGCCCAGATGCAGCAAAACAGGCCCAAACCACGATACTACCACCACCATGTTTCGCAGATGGGATGAGGTTCTTATGTTGGAATGCAGTGTGTTCTTTTCTCCAAACAGTTCACTTCTCATATAAACCAAAAAATTATATTTTGGTCTCATCTGTCCACAAGACATTTCTCCAATAGTCCTCTGGCTTGTCCACATGATTTTTAGCAAGCTGCAGACGGGCAGTGATTTTCTTTTTGGAGATCAGTGGCTGTCTCCTTGCAACTCTGCCATGCACACCATGGTTGTTCAGTGTTCTCCTGATGGTGGACTCATGAACATTAACATTAGCCAATGTGAGAAAGGCCTTTAGTTGCTTAGAAGTTACCCTGGGTTCCTTTGCAACCTCGGAGACTATTACAGGTCTTGCTTTTGGAGTGATCTTTGTTGGTCGACCGCTTCTGGGGAGGGTAACAGTGGTCTTGAATCTCCTCCATTTCTACACAATCTGTCTGACCGTGGATTTGTGAAGTCCAAACTCTTTAGAGATGGTTTTGTAACCTTTTTCCAGCCTGATGAGCAACAACAACTCTTTTTCTGAGGTCCTCAGAGATCTCTTTTGTTCGTGCCATGATTCACTACCGCAAACGTGATCAGACTTTCATAGATCCCTGTTCTCTAACTAAAACAGGGCAGGCAATGACACCTGATAGTCATTCCACTGTTTGAAAACATCTCTGAACAGATGGACTCTAATTTCACCCTCAGATTAACAGCTAATCATAGAGATTCACATACTTTTGCACCGCACAGAAATGTAACACTGGGTCATTTTTCTCAATAAATAAATGACAAAGA
Organism: Sinocyclocheilus anshuiensis; assembly: GCF_001515605.1. Lineage (NCBI taxonomy): Eukaryota > Metazoa > Chordata > Actinopteri > Cypriniformes > Cyprinidae > Sinocyclocheilus > Sinocyclocheilus anshuiensis. The sequence continues at coordinate 887,971 of NW_015537935.1, read as the reverse complement.
AAACATTTTTGTCTCATTTGGTTGATTGGGTTCTCTTTGTCTACTTTCAGGACTTGTGCGAAAATCTGATGATGAATTGGGTCATATTTATGCAGAAATATAGAAAATTGTAAAGGTTCACAAACTTTCAAGCAGCACTGTATATACATATATATAAAAACCTTGCTACGTGTACTGCGTTAGACCAACCGAGACTTGTCACAGCTCTTACATATTATTGCTCTTTTGTTTTGATTGCTTCTATTGCCCTTATTCGTAAGTCGCTTTGGATAAAAGCATCTGCTAAATGACTAAATGTAAATATAATCCAAATATATTTGAGTACTCAAACGTGACATTGATAATTGATCATGTAAACAATGATCATTTGGCCTGATAGGTTAGCGATGGGACAGCATACCATCAAGACCTAGGTAACAAAGTGAAAGTAAGGCTCTGAAAGTGCACAGTGATGCAAGGAATCACTTGATAATAAAAATTATAAATGAAAACAGTGTTGTAATATAATCTATGTTGTAAATTCTTTGTGCACCTGTATTTTAGCATGTGAGATTTTGTGCAAATTTAAGTTGTAATTTTAGGTTTATGTTGTATATATCTGATTAATCCTATGCAGGACACATTTGGTTAAGTTAAATCAGCTGTGCTACCAAAGCACTTAATTTACTAGTGTTCATTCTAGGGGTCGATCGATTATCGGCCTGGCCGATTATCTGCGCCGATATGAAGCATTTTTATGATTATCGGTATCGATCATTTTCAAAACCGATTCGCAGATAAAATAACTTACTTTTGAAATGCGCTATTTGGCTCTGATGAAGCCTGTCAGAACTCACCACTCTGTGGCCTAAAGCAATCTCCGCCCACCGCCCATCTGATTTGTTGGGCGTCACGAGTCCGACCAATCAATGCGGAATTCACTCTCACTCTGAAAGCGCTTGCTAACTGGAGCTGCTTCAGTGATCACGCATCAGTTGTCTCTCAAAGGTAAGGCAGCAGCAGACGTTGCTTAAGTTGCAATAAATCACAATCCACTAACGTTACACTGAAGTTGCAAAACACCTCAATATTATCTCTGATCTCCGCGATGCGGAAAAAACTGACGGAATCGCAGAACCCAGTCATATAAATGGAATTTACTGTATATGACGCGGAATGTCACGGAATTTGTCAGTGTGGATGAATTAATCAGAAGTAGGTCAGTACACTTAAATAGAGTCGCAATATGGACTAGTATCCATAAATACATGAACAACATCTCCAGAACTGCTCTGACTCCCTCTAAGAGTCACTTCATGAGCATTTGACAGTTTCATTGGAGTAAAACTATCTTCATATAATTTACATAGACTACAGAAACAAGTTCCTCATGGCAACCCGTCAAAATTGCTCTATTTCATCAACGAAAATAGTTCCAAATAAAGTAACAGCTCAGCTGTTTAATTCATGAATGAAAGTGCGTTTTTGAACTTGTCAGAGCCCTTGTTATTCTTAATTTTGACATTCATTTTCATTTTTACACCAGACATATATATCGGTTCAAAATTTTATCGGTTTTGATAACATTTTTAAAAGGTTATCGGTCTACTTGATCTGTAATAATCAGCATCGGTATCGGTCTTGAAAAACACATATCGGTCGACCCCTAGTTCATTCACTCGTCAGCCTCAGCACAGCTCAAAAAGCAACATCATATTCTATTTAGATGTTCCTTTTTAAAAATATTGATGATATTATTAATGACCTAGCTGTGTTTTTTTCTCATCATTTTCTTCAGCAGTATGTTTCAATTTAAAATGATTTCTTGTTATGGCATCAAAAAAATGCAGGGACGAATCACATGATAATGAAGAAAACGCAGTTGTGCAATTAAGTGCAAGATGTGCAACACCAAGCTGTCCCAGGATATGTACGTTACATTATAATTAGCAAACTATTTTAATAGAATATTGTGCTTTTTTTTGTGCTTTTGCACCATGTCGTTTCAGTGTGATCCTACAGGAAGAGAGCATTCACAATGGGAGTTACACGTTCTGACTAGCACGTAACTTGTGCATTCACATAATTTTGTGAAGATCGAGTATATAAATTATCAATTTCTAAAAGAAATGTGCATTTAAATAGAAAAGAAAATCATATTTTATAGAAAATCTACTTTTATGACCATATAGCAACGTTTCCCTAAGTTTTTTAATTTCAGTAGTCTGGTCTAGGCTTACAGTTGACTGTTCTGTGGCTAATAAATCTGAAGTGACGTACTAAACTCTCACCTCAATCTCCTCCAGTATATCTCCAAGTTCAGCTTGCTGAGAGAGACGAGACGCAGTCTGCAGTGCCAAAATGATTCTGACAGGAGAAGAGAAAATCAGAGTTAGGTCTCAAAATCAAACTAAATAAAAAGATACCACAAAGCAAGCCTCAAGTCAAAACAACGTAAGGAAATGTACTTACGTCAAGACATTATCCTCTTTGGAGATGCGAGCTTTCAGGGCACTGACCACTTCCTGTGAGGCCAGAGGCAACCCAAGAGAGCTGAGAGCACTCACAGACTGATGGATCTGAGAGGCAGTGGAGTCCTCACTGACAGTGGCCAAAAGCAAATCACGAGTGTCATTTGACACAGGAATCTGTCAGGATCAAAATACAGCAACAATTTGTGGATTTGCTAGTGAAAATTACTGTGTGCAATGTGACGCATTATTTTGAAGTGACTTTTTGGCCGCCCAGTGAAACATCAGCTTAGCCAAGGAGACTAGCTTAAACTAGCCAAGTCCACCAAACCATGTTTAAACAGGTTTTTTCAGGAGGTTGAGCAAAGAAAGATCTTTTAACTTAAAGGTTTAGTTCACCCTAAAATGAAAGATCTGTTACCATTTACTCAACTTCATGTCGTTCCAAACCCTTAAGACTTTCATTCAATTTCGGAATAGCAATGAAGATATTTTTAATATTTTCTTATCCTTTCTGTTCATCCACTGAAAGCCCAAACAACCAAAACTTCCATGTAGTAAAAAGTACATTATAAAACGGATAGTTCCGGTCCTTGATTCTGATTGGTTGAGCCGCGTTCGAAGCTGTTGTAAATTACTCTACAAACATACACCTTTGTTTACTTCTGTGTGTTGCAACAACTACTTTGTTGGAACCATAGACATAATAAATACCTAGATGCCTCATTGGCCACTCGACCGCACGTCAACGTTACTGCCATATTGGTGCGGGCAACTCTCCATAACTCTCATATTGGGACAGGCGAAAACATACCTGACTTGGTATTAGCTTGGGCATCTACAAACCGTCGCACAATAATAAAATCAGATCTCGGGGTATTATCTTTCACAAGTAAGACTGAACAGTTGTTTCTGTGTGTTTTTTGGTCATTTTTAGCATTATGTTGACAGCTTAATTAGCCACCAGTGTCAGACTATTAATAGCTAGTGATGTCGCTAGTAAGCTGTGAAAGCTGAGACAATACGAAATCAAAGTTTAAATGAAATCTTATTCAGTTTTAACTTTATATTGTAGTTTATATCATAAAGTAAATTGTGTTATGAGCACAATACAGTGAGCACTTTGACAAGACAATGCCAGACTGTCAGGATTAGGGATGGAGCTAAAGCATCTCTCTTTAATTTCACTAACGTTACTTATTTACAAAGAGTAAGTTTATCATCACTTGATTATAAGGATTTCATAGCTTATCATAAAACTGTGGACTTATATATTTTTCCTTTTTAGCCAATTGCAAACAGGACAACGCAAGCCTTAAAGGGATCATATGATATTGCTAAAAAGAACATTATGTTGTTTTTTGGTGTAATGCAATGTGTTTATGCGGTTTAAGGTTAAAAAAAAACACATTATTTTCCACATAATGTACATTATTGTTGCTCCTCTATGCCCCGCCTTTCTGAAACGCGTCGATTTTTACAAAGCTCATCGGTCTGAAAAGCGAGGTGTACGCTGATTGGCCAGCTATCCAGTGCGTTATGATTGGCAGAATACCTCAAGTGTGTGACGGAAATGTTACGTCCCTTACCATATTGTGATGCCTGTGGCAACCACATGTGACGACACCGGGCTGGACTCTGCTTCATCCACGGTGAAAGCCGATCCGGCGATCGACAGCGCGAAGTTGAAGTATTTCCTCAGC
>NW_015537935.1:883182-883647 GCF_001515605.1 Sinocyclocheilus anshuiensis | reverse complement strand
GAATCAGAAGCGCCAGACTGTCCTTGCAAAGTTGGAACTGCCCCACTTTATAGAACAGCCTTTGTGCACAGATGCATAGGCTACTCTGTAGGTTCAGGAAACAGTCCTCCATAAAATGCGTCACACAGCGTCACACACTTGAGAACGGTGCGGCCGGTGGATTCGACGAAGGAGCGGCCGGCGGTCTTGCGGCAACCACATGTGATGACCCCGCTTCATCCACAGTGAAAGCCGATCAGGCGATCCACAGCACGAAGTTGATATATTTCCTCAGCGACCAGCACGGATCAGCTCTAGGCATGAAGAAGCGGATATCGTCCTCTTTTGGAAGACCAAACAAAGTAGTTTCGCTTTCACAACGAAGCACACAGAGTCTTCACGACATGGCAGCGGAAACAACAATACTACAGCGAGAATAAAAGTTACGCCTTCTTTCTTTGCGTGAACATTTGGGCGGCGTTATGC